>NC_079201.1:20950049-21045049 GCF_029499605.1 Hyla sarda | reverse complement strand
TATCTATCTCATATCTATCTGTCTCATATCTATCTATCTCATATCTATCTATCTCATATCTATCTCATATCTATCTATCTCATATCTATCTATCTATATCTATCTATACATATATATATATCTATATCTATCTATCTATCTATCTCATTTCTATCTATATCGTATCTATCTATCTATCTCATTTCTATCTATCTATCTCTCTCATATCTATCTCTCTCATATCTATCTATCTATCTATCTATCTATCCCGTATCTATCTATCTATCTCATATCTATCTATCTATCTATCTATCTATCTATCTCATATCTATCTATCTCTTATCTATCTATCTATCTATCTATCTATCTCATATCTATCTATCTATCTATATATCTATCCATCTATCTATCTCATACTATCTATCTCATATCTATCTATCTATCTATCTCATATCTATCTATCTATCTATCTATCTCATATCTATCTATCTAATATCTGTCTAATCTTTAAATGTATCTTATTGTATCTCTTTCTTATAATATCTATCAATCAAGTATGCAGAGTATAGTGCAGTGATACTATATTTAAAGGAACAAATACATGTATCAAGTGGTACTCACGCTAGAGTCTCATTTAAAAGTATCCTTTAGTATCTCTCTCTTTATCATATCTACTAATCAATATCTCTCTTCATGTGTATATATAGATATCCATTTCTCTCTCTCTCTCTCTTCCTCTCTCTTTCTCTCTCTCTCTGTATATTTCTCTTTATTTCCTTATTAATGATATTGTGGTGACCCAGTACGGGATGGTATTTCCCCATACCTTCCCTGCCCTGTCAGCAGTGTACCTCAGTGTTCCCAGGGCCCCCTGCAGTTGTTTCCCCCATGTAAATAGGTTATGTATTATATTGTGTATTGTACCTTTCATAAATGTACCATGTACTTTTTGCCGAAGCTACTAAGGGACCACAAATGCTCCCGGCATCCCCCTTGGTGTTAGCCAAGGTATCTGCCCGCAGAGCCGATAACGGTCGGTACCCTGCCCATGCAGGAGTACCTGGGGTGTTTGCAGGGTGGTGCGGAACCTAATGGCCACACACACCTCCCCCTAGACCGCCAGGAGGGACACCCAGAAGGGCTACCGCATCCTAACAATCCTGTGGACACACAACACGCAAAAAGTGACACAGTGAAACAAAAAGAAATAAGTGAGTGCCACAAGGTGAAGAGTTTCATGGTGCCAGTCTTTCCACTCAGTGAGTCCATCCTCCCAGTAAGTTTCAGTACCTCAGGGTCACCACTCCCCGAGGCACTAAAGTACCTCGGCTCTAGACCTCTCAGCCTCATGGCGAGACCGGAGGAAACAAGTCACCGAGCCATTGAGCTGATTCCTCAGAACCAGCCCCGGAACGCCCTGGGACACCTGTCCCCCTCCATGTAGCACCCATCCCCACCAGCCCAACACCGGTGCTGTGGACCACCGGCATGAAACTGATAAGAACAGATACTACACTTGATCTTAGCCAAAAGGCCGAGAAGCAATCCAGTCCAAACCATGTCTATAGCGAGTATTAGTGATGAGCGAACTTACAGTAAATTTGATTCGTCACGAACTTCTCGGCTCGGCAGTTAATGACTTTTCTGCATAAATTAGTTCAGCTTTCCGGTGCTCCGGTGGGCTGGAAAAGGTGGATTCAGTCCTAGGAGACTCTTCCTAGGACTGTATCCACCTTTTCCAGCCCAACGGAGCATCTGAAGGCTGAACTAATTTACGCAGGAAAAGTCATCAACTGCCGAGCCGAGAAGTTTGTGACAAATCGAATTTACTTTAAGTTCGCTCATCTCTAGCGAGTATGTACTTTCCTCCAGGTCCCAGTGCAGGATAACTTTGCTGGCCAGAAGGTATTCCTGAGAGCTCCTCATCACACGTGCAGTGACAGAGGTAACCAAATGTAAATGTAACCTTATGTTTAAAGTCTATGTATAGTGTTCTGGGGGGAAGTGTGACAAACCAAGGGACCCCAGTAGCCAAGGCATTGGTTAGATAGCCTCCGGCAGTCCAATCCGACATGTCTTGTAAAGTTATTATGTATATTGTTGATGGAGAAGTGTAGAGGAGAGAATTAGAAGGCGCAGCATCCAAGAGCTTATCATCTATAAAGAAGTAAGGTGAGAGGACTGAGGGCACAAGAGCTTATGTGGTGAGGGTGTGATGAGGGAAGATGGAATTACCCTAGGGGCAGATGGCATTAACCCCTTGTGTTCGTGATGGTAGGGCTTGGTTTATCCTCTACACCACCTGAAGGAATACCACTGGATCTTGGGCTAGGCACGGGGCAAATTATGGCTCAGACGCCAAGTTACAGACAACAGCAGCTTTACTGAATCAGGACAGATGTAACAGTCTACACAGCTTGGCTAGGCCCAAGGAGGTGACCAGTGACTTCAGAAATCTTAGGGCTTGCTGGGACTTATAGTGGACTCTGACAATTTGGATGCAGGCCACGCTGACTGGAGATAGGATGACTTGGACTGACTTGACTATTGCAGACTATGACTGACTTCACCCCTTCTGTAGCTTACCAGGCTTTGACTTGACCTGTGGGGCAATGGACTTGAGAATCCGTGGCTGCTGGACTGACTTTAGGCCTCCTCTGGACTCCAGACACACAACTAGGACTTGACCTCCCTGCAACTCAGCATACAAGGCTCTAAGAGCCAAGAGAATAAGCTAGATCCACCCAGGGCTTATATGGGGGAGACTAGGAAGAGGTCCCATAGGTCACCCTTAGGTCACATGGTCACTGATACCTCACTGGGTTACAATCACATGACAACAGGTTAATCACATGACAACAGGTCTTAAAGCTATAACAACACTTTATGTACACCATACTGCATAACGTAGGCATAGAAGTACAGGAACAAGGGGAACAGGTGCAGGGGCCCAGGGGACACTGTATGGAGGCTGCCTGACAGGACAGCAAGGGTACAGGGGTGCATCTCCTGTACTGGGCCACCACACTTACAATCTATAAGAAGGTAACCATAGGCACCCAAAGTAAAAGTGCTGATTTTTTATAGATTAGGGTAGTGAATATAAAGCCTATATCTAATCTAGGTCTGTTAAATAAAGGGAGCAGGTTCTTTGGAATCATGTACAGTGGAGAAGGCTGTCTGGGCATGCTGGGAGTTGTAGTTGTATAAATCTCTGCTCATTCTGGGCTTAGTAGTCAGGTGGGTGGTGCTAATCAGTGATTGCAGCTCACTATGTGCACTCTTATATACAGCGGTCTATATTAGCACCGCCCACTTGACTACTAAGCCCAGAATGAGCAGAAATTTACACTAATAAATGACAAGTTATCGGAATCTTTTATATACAACACTATATAACAGTATAAATATCTCCTCAGCTCCTCCTGCTCTATACAAGACCAAGACATAAAAAGCTCCTAAAGCTAAGCCCCTTGTTTCCAGTTATTAGTAATGATGAAAAAACACTCCGGTGCATGAAAATAAACGCTGCTTCAGACACAGCTAAGATTCAAGGATATAGGATATAATAGAAAAATATCCAAAAAATCTCCAGCACCCAGCGTGGAAATGCTGAAAAAAAATTCTCCAGGTTTGTAATTAAAGGGGTACTCCGGCCCTAAGACATCTTATCCCTATCCAAAGGATGGTGAGGTTATAAAGTCTCCCCCGCCACCCCGTAAGTAGTCCCCTGGAGGGGAAGCTATACTTGCCAGGTCTCGTTGCTGCGGCCCTAGTGATGCGCCTCCTGATCTCTTTTACAGAGTTCACCAGGACGACCTCCTCAGGCAGAGAATTCCACAGTCTCACTGCTCTTACAGTAAAGAACCCCCCTGTCTGTGCTGGTTGTAGAAACCTTCTTTCCTCTAGACGTAGAGGATGCCCCCTTGTTATAGATACAGTTCTGGGTATACATAGATCATGGGAGAGATCTCTGTACGGCCCCCTGATATATTTATACATAGTTATTAGGTCGCCCCTAAGCCTTCTTTATTCTAAACTAAATAACCCTAATTCTGATAATCTTTCTGGGTACTGTAGTCCTCTAATTCCCCGTATTACTCTGGTTGCCCGTCTTTGAACCCTCTCCAGCTTTACTATATCTTTCTTGTACACTGGTGGCCCAGTACTGTACACAGTATTCTATGTGTGGTCTGACCAGTACTGTACACAGTATTCTATGTGTGGTCTGACCAGTACTGTACACAGTATTCTATGTGTGGTCTGAGCAGTACTGTACACATTATTCTATGTGTGGTCTGACCAGTACTGTACACAGTATTCCATGTGTGGTCTGAGCAGTACTGTACACAGTATTCTATGTGTGGTCTGACCAGTACTGTACACAGTATTCTATGTGTGGTCTGACCAGTACTGTACACAGTATTCTATGTGTGGTCTGACCAGTACTGTACACAGTATTCTATGTGTGGTCTGACCAGTACTGTACACAGTATTCTATGTGTGGTCTGAGCAGTACTGTACACATTATTCTATGTGTGGTCTGACCAGTACTGTACACAGTATTCTAATGTGTGGTCTGAGCAGTACTGTACACATTATTCTATGTGTGGTCTGACCAGTACTGTACACAGTATTCCATGTGTGGTCTGAGCAGTACTGTACACAGTATTCTATGTGTGGTCTGACCAGTACTGTACACAGTATTCTATGTGGGGTCTGACCAGTACTGTACACAGTATTCTATGTGTGGTCTGAGCAGTACTGTACACAGTATTCTATGTGTGGTCTGACCAGTACTGTACACAGTATTCTATGTGGGGTCTGACCAGTACTGTACACAATATTCTATGTGTGGTCTGACCAGTACTGTACACAGTATTCTATGTGTGGTCTGACCAGTACTGTACACAGTATTCTATGTGTGGTCTGACCAGTACTGTACACAGTATTCCATGTGTGGTCTGACAAGTACTGTACACAGTATTCTATGATTGGTCTGACCAGCACTGTACACAGTATTCTATGTGTGGTCTGACCAGTACTGTACACAGTATTCTATGTGTGGTCTGAGCAGTACTGTACACAGTATTCTATGTGTGGTCTGACCCAGTACTGTACACAGTATTCTATGTGTGGTCTGACCAGTACTGTACACAGTATTCTATGTGTGGTCCTGACCAGTACTGTACACAGTATTCCATGTGTGGTCTGACCAGTACTGTACACAGTATTCTATGTGTGGTCTGACCAGTACTGTACACAGTATTCTATGTGTGGTCTGAGCAGTACTGTACACAGTATTTCTATGTGTGGTCTGACCAGTACTGTACATAGTATTCTATGTGTGGTCTGACCAGTACTGTACACAGTATTCTATGTGTGGTCTGACCAGTACTGTACACAGTATTCTATGTGTGGTCTGACCAGTACTGTACAACAGTATTCCATGTGTGGTCTGACCCAGTACTGTACACAGTATTCCATGTGTGGTCTGACCAGTACTGTACACAGTATTCTATGTGTGTTCTGACTAGTGATTTGTACAGCGGTAGAATTTATTCCTTGTCGTGGGCATCTATGCCCCTATTGATGTCTCCCATGATTTTATTTGCCTTGGCAGCAGCTGGAGGACATTTTAGTAATGGGAAATCAGACAGTAAATATTATAATATATAATACAATTGTCTCTCCTCTAAACTCCCCGAATCTAAAGTCCCCTTAAAGAGTACCTCTCGTGTTTTTGTTAAATGTTGTAATCCTCTCCGTTCACTGCCCCCATCATGATAAACCACCCCCTGCCTTTATTTTTATTATTTGTTAGTTTTCTACCTTGATATGCTCGGTATTTTCTGTTCAGTCTCAGTCAGATTCACAGACTGGGAAGGGGCGTTCCCAGCAGGCGTGACATCATCTGAAGACATACAGAGGAGAACTTCCTCCCTCACTCTGCTACACACAGCCCAGAGCAGTTCAGTGTGAGATGAGCTATGATTAGCTAAGGCTGCTCCCCCCTCCCCCCCCCCCCCCCCCCCCTCAGCATTTCTTCTTTTGGACTTCTACCAGGCCAGCAGGAGTCCAAAGTCTCTGCAAGAGATGGGGGAAATGTACTTTTGACAAGTAGGGAGATACTAGTGGCAGCTTTTTTAAACACAAATAAACATAGAAAAACTTCATTTACATATTTATATTTACAATAATGAGCGCAATAGTAAAAATTTGTTTTAATGAGAGTGCCCATTTAATTGTAAGTCCCCACACTTCGGACTCACGCACACACACTATAAAGCTCACACACTCGCTTCCTTTGTTTGTTGTTAAAGGGGTTATCCAGGAAAAAACTTATTTTTATATGTATCAACTGGCTCAAGAAAGTTAAACAGATTTGTAAATTACTTTTATTAAAAAATCTTATTCCTTTCTGTACTTATGAGCTTCTGAAGTTAAGGTTGTTCTTTTCTAAGTCCTCTCTAATGACACGTGTCTCAGGAACCGCCCAGTTTAGAAGCAAATCCCCATAGCAAACCTCTTCTAAACTGGGCGGTTCCGAGACACGTGTCATCAGAGAGCACTTAGACAGAAAAGAACAACCTTAACTTCAGAAGCTCATAAGTACTGAAAGGATTAAGATTTTTTAATAGAAGTAATTTACAAATCTGTTTAACTTTCTGAAGCCAGTTTGATTTATATAAAAAGTTTTTTCCTGGAATACCCCTTTAAAGTTATTCAAAGTTATTCAAAGTCCTCCTACAGTTTCTGCTTGGAAGGGAATTGAAAGGGCTGAATGGCTGAAGACAGCGGGGGCGGGGCGTGACGTCATGAGGGGGCGGTCATTTATCAGTAAGTAACTACTCACCCACCTTCCACCTGCGTTCCACAGGATGAAAAAAACCCACATACAGTATGCTCTTGTCACAAATACGTCCTACAGTATTCACCTCTTAATCTTAAAGGGGTACTCCGCTGCTCAGCGTTTGGAACAAACTGTTCCGAACGCTGGAGCTCGTGATGTCATAGCCCCGCCCCCTCAATGTAAGTCTATGGGAGGGGGCGTGACAGCCGTCACGCCCCCTCCCATAGACTTGCATTGAGGGGGTGGGACGTGACATCATGAGGGGGTGGGGCTATGACATCACGAGCTCCCGACACTGGCTCCAGCGTTCGGAACAGTTGGTTCAAACGCTGAGCAGCAGAGTACCCCTTTAAAGGAGAAATATCATGCATAAAAAACGTATCCCCTATCCACAGGATTTAGGTTTTTGATCTCTGGGGGGTCTGACCATTATTGTATCCTCACCAAGCGCTGTGGACCCCTTTGTTGCAATGGATTTGGTCTGCACCTCGGAGCGAGTACAAGGATTTAGCATTCTTTACCCTTAAAGGGGTACTCCACTGGAAAATATTTTCTTTTAAATCAATGGGTGCCAGAAAGTTAAACAGATTTGTAAATTACTTCTATTAAAAAAAAATCTTAATCCTTCCAGTACTTATCAGCTGCTGTTGTGATCCACAGGAAGTTCTTTTCTTTTGAATTTGCTTTCTGTCTGACCACACATTTGCTTTTTGTCTGACCACCTCTCTGCTGACACCTCTGTCCATGTCAGGAACTGTCCATAGTAGGAGAGTCATGCTATAGCAAACCTCTCCTGCTCTGGACAGTTCCTGACATGGACAGAGGTGTCAGCAGAGAGCACTGTGGTCAGATAGAAAAGAACTACTCAACTTCCTGTGGAGCATGCAGCAGCTGATAAGTACTGGAAGGATTAAGATTTTTTAATAGAAGTAATTTACAAATATGTTTGACTTTCTGGCACCAGTTGATTTAAAAAAAAAAAAAAGTTTTCCGGTGGAGTACCCCTTTAACCCTTGGGTTTCCCTTTAGGTTTGTTGCGTTCTGTGTCTTTGTTGTTCAGCTGCCTGTTGTCTCTGTGTAGTTTTTCCTCTTCTGTGTTCTCTGCGTTTGCTGCCAAGGGGGCTGCTGGACGTGGGGGCACTGCCAAGATCTGCTTGCCAGGAAATATAGTTTCCTGGCTTCTGGTCTTCAGGAGGAAGAGCCTGGCATCAGGGGACAACACTGACATGGGCGGGGGAGCACTGTGCCCTGCGCTGTGTGCACATCATGCCAGGTGTATGACCCCCTGCCATCATGGTTCTTATCCCCTATCCCAGTGGTCTCCAACCTGCGGACCTCCAGATGTTGCGAAACTACAACTCCCAGCATGCCCGGACAGCCGTTGGCTGTCCGGGCATGCTGGGAGTTGTAGTTTTGCAACATCTGGAGGTCCGCAGCTTGGAGACCACTGCCCTATCATGTTCATAGGGGTATGTTTAGAAGTTCTGCAGTACACCTTTTGAAGATTTTATGTTAGTATTATTTAGGAACTTTTCTTTGAGAAACTATATGGCAGTATTATTTAGAAATAGTTATTTAAAGGGGTATTCCAGGAAAAAACTTTATATATATATATATATATATATATATATATATATATATACATATATAATATCTCAAGTGGCTCCAGAAAGTTAAACAGATTTGTAAATTACTTCTATTAAAAAATCTTAATCATTTCAGTACTTATGAGCTTCTGAAGTTAAGGTTGTTCTTTTCTGTCTAAGTCCTCTCTGATGACACCTGTCTCGGGAACCGCCCAGTTTAGAAGTTTAGAAACAAATCCCCATAGCAAACCTCTTCTAAACTGGGCTGTTCCCGAGACAGGTGTCATCAGAGAGGACTTAGACAGAAAAGAACAACCTTAACTTCAGAAGCTCATAAGTACTGAAAGGATTAAGATTTTTTAATTGAAGTAATTTACAAATCTGTTTAACTTTCTGGAGCCAGTTGATATATATGTATGTGTATATATATATATATATATATATAATTATTTTTTTCCTGGAATACCCCTTTAAGCACTTTATGGCATGTTTTTTTATAAGCACTGTAGGGCAGGATTTTTCAGGCATGGTTACTATAACATTATATGGTGACCTACGGTGTATGGTGGGACCACGGGGTGTAGCCGTGTGGGTGGAGGGGTAAGATGGTATTAACCCCCTGGGCAATGTGTTGTTAAAGGGGTTATCCAGGAAAACACTTTTTTTTATATATCAACTGGCTCCAAAAAGTTAAACAGATTTGTAAATTACTTCTATTAAAAAATCTTAATCCTTTCAGTACTCATGAGCTTCTGAAGTTGAGTTGTTCTTTTCTGTCTAAGTGCTCTCTGATGACACGTGTCTCGGGAACCGCCCAGTTTAGAAGCAAAGCCCCATAGCAAACCTCTTCTACTCTGTGCAGTTCCCGAGACAAGCAGAGATGTCAGCAGAGAGCACTGTTGCCAGACAGAAAACAACAACTCAACTTCAGCAGCTGATAATTATTGAAAGGATTAAGATTTTTTAATAGAAGTAATTTACAAATCTGTTTAACTTTCAAGAGCCAGTTGATATATATATATATATATATATATATATATATAAAAAAGTTTTTTCCTGGAATACCCCTTTAACCCCTAATGTTCGTGACGCCAGAGTGGTTTTTGGATACTGGAACCACACGAATGGTATCTCCGCTATTCCAATGGCTAGGCAGTGAAAGGAGAGTCCACAACCAGTTATGGTTTAACGGAGGCTTCACTGAGTTTAGACAGATGGAATTATCTTCACAGCTAGGCCAGAATCCCAGAGAGGTGGCCAGGGACCCAGAAGGACCTCGCAGCTTGGAGAGACCAATTTGACTTGTAATTGACTTCAGATAACTATCTTAAGGTTTGACTTTAGGCTGGACTTGACTATTTGTAGTGACAGCAGACATAGACTTTGACTTACTGGAATGACTGTAGCTTTGTGGCCTTCCAGGTGCTGAACACTAGCACTGAGATCTCTGGTGTTTGCTGTGCTCAGTAAAGTGATGGAGAGATAAGAGAGAGAATTGTAATGGCCGCCCCCTTATATAGAGGGGGGCTGAGCCAAAGCCCATTGGTCAAGCTGCGGATCATAGGTTAAAGGGGTACTCTGGTGAAAAACTTTTTTTTTTTTTCAATCAACTGGTGCCAGAAAGTTAAACAGATTTGTAAATTTTCTATTCTATTAAAAAATCTTAATCCTTCCTGTACTTTTTAGCTGCTGAATATTACAGTGGAAATTCTTTTCCGTTTGAAACACAGAGCTCTCTGCTGACATCACGAGCACAGTGCTCTCTGCTGACATCTCTGTCCATTTTAGGAATTGTCCAGAGTTAAATGAAATCCCCATAGCAAACATATGCTGTTCTGGACAGTTCCTAAAATGGACAGAGTTGTCAGCAGAGAGCACTGTGCTCATGATGTCAGCAGAGAGCTCTGTGTTCCAAAAAGAAAATAATTTCCGCTGTAGTATTCAGCAGCTAATAAGTACAGGAAGGATTAAGATTTTTTAATAGAAGTAATTTACAAATCTAACAAATATATCACTCGCGCTGGTGGAGACTGTGGGCTACTATACCCTGCTGCGCTAGCTCCAGTACGTATTCCTGTATGACGTACAAAAATGAGTAATAGAATATAAATATAATATATAATATATAAATATGGATGAGGATTGAAAAAAATGAATGGAGGACAATAATATAGTGCAATAAGTAAATGGAATGGTACCATACCACTTACTTATTGCACTATATTATTGTCCTCCATTCATTTTTTCAATCCTCATCCATATTTCAGAAACCTATGTACATTGTCCCATTATGATGAAGCACTACAAATCTTAAGGTAGGACATAATTTCTGTTTTCTATCTATTGTCATTTCTCCCAGCTATTTCCCAGCGCGCGCTCCTATTATATTTATAATTTACAAATCTGTTTAACTTTCTGGCACCAGTTGATTAAAAAAAAAAAAAAAAAAAGTTTTTCACTGGAGTACCCCTTTAAGCTGGGGCTCTCTGGGTAACATCATGTGACAACATAACATGTGACACTCCACAGGTCCTGCAGACCTCTCACAGGTCCTTTAGACTAGCTATACATCAATGCACTGACTATAATCCTATGACAACAAATGACACTTATAATAACAGTAGGGGAGACACTGCAGGAGAGCCCCCAGGTCACTGAGGGACTCAACCTGACAGGGCCTAAGTGTAGTGCAGGACTATGTCCTGTACTGGGACATTACAATTATGGCAGTGTCTATTAGCACTCTGTGGATGTATTTTTACTTACTGTTACATGCTATATCTATACACATACAGAGCACTATATATATATACATGTATATCTATACACATACAGTGCACTATATATATATACATGTATATCTATACACATACAGTGCACTATATATATATATATATATATATATATATATTTACATGCTATATCTCTACCCGTACAGTGCACTATATATATATACATGCTATATCTCTACCCGTACAGTGCACTATATATATATTTTCATGCTATATCTCTACCCGTACAGTGCACTATATATATATATATATATATATATATATATATATATATTTACATATATATTTACATGCTATATCTCTACCCGTACAGTGTGCTATATATATATATATATATATATATATTTACATGCTATATCTCTACCCGTACAGTGCGCTATATATATATATATATATATATATATATATATTTACATGCTATATCTCTACCCGTACAGTGCACTATATATATATATATATATATATATATATACATATACATACATGCTATATCTCTACCCGTACAGTGCACTATATATATATTTTCATGCTATATCTCTACCCGTACAGTGCACTATATATATATTTTCATGCTATATCTCTACCCATACAGTGTGCTATATATTTTCATGCTATATCTCTACCCGTACAGTGCACTATATATATATATTTATATGCTATATCTCTACCCGTACAGTGCACTATATATATATATTTTCATGCTATATCTCTACCCGTACAGTGCACTATATATATATTTTCATGCTATATCTCTACCCATACAGTGTGCTATATATTTTCATGCTATATCTCTACCCGTACAGTGCACTATATATATATATTTATATGCTATATCTCTACCCGTACAGTGCACTATATATATATATTTTCATGCTATATCTCTACCCGTACAGTGCACTATATATATATATATTTTCATGCTATATCTCTACCCCTACAGTGCACTATATATATATTTTCAAGCTATATCTCTACCCGTACAGTGCACTATATATATATATATATATATATATATATATATATATATATATTTATATGCTATATCTCTACCCGTACAGTGCACTATATATATATATTTTCATGCTATATCTCTACCCGTACAGTCCGATCAATGTTATTGATTGCTGCGGGAGGAATGATTGGGATTTCAGGGGTCAAGTTCTCACATGTAGATCTAAGATTTCACGGGACATCAGCTCTCAGAGATATGTGAGCGCCATCTATTCCTGCACACTTGGCATTCATGAAAGCATATATAAGAGCGGCTGTCACCTGAGATCGAGCCCCCGCTGACTACCCGCGCATTTAACCTTTACGGGGGGCTGGCAGGGACAATGGGCATCATCTCATTCTTGGTTATGTCTGATTCTGGGAAAGCTGGGTGACAACCAATATTAGAATTGTCACATGTTCTACAGCTCTCCTTATTTCTTCATAGATAAACATATGGCACCCCCTCAGGTTCCTGGGTGGAACTGCACCCTTTGCCCACCCCCATACTTTAACCCCTGCTAGGTGAATTTGTAATTTGGAGAAAACCAATATGGTCATTCTCATAGGCCCAAAAGGGGTTGTCACGTAGCTCGACCCATTACTAAACAACAAACCTTTCTATATGAGGAGGCCCATCCTTCAAAAATGCACCCCTATACCATGGCCTAGCCCCAGTATTACTCTGTATTGTACAATTGTGCCCTCTAGTGGTCCTCTCTATAGCCCCAGAGATACGGTGCCACAAGGCCATTGGGTTGCCAAGGCGACTGTATGACGTCCAGTGAGTTCCCTGCACAATCCCTATTCTAGGTGACAGGACTTGTGTACAGAACTCACTAGGCCTTCGCAACGCAACCGCCCAACATAATCTGCGTCTCTCCGTGATCTGTGTAGATCATTTGGCAACGCATACCGAAATTGTTCCCCTATGTGGATAGAAACATGGTGAAAAATTAGAACGTAATGTTACACAACCCAATATACAATGAGTTAATATGTATGGGTGTCCCAAGAATGGGACATTTAATGTAGTTTTATTTGAAATATATAGAACCATATGGTGGCATGGTATTACTGTGCGTACTCTGTATATGGCAGTGGTATCTTGAAACTATATAGTAGTATTACTGTGCGTACTCTGTATAACAGTGGTATCTTGACACTATATGGTGGTATTACTGTGTGTACTCTGTATATGGCGGTAGTGTCTTAACACAATATGGTGGTGTTACTATATGTATTCTGTATATTTCAGTGGTATCTTGACACTATATGGTGGTATTACTTTATATGATCTGTATATGGCAGTAATATCTCGACGCTATATGGTAGTATTACTGTATGTACCAATTATATGGCAGTGGTATCTTGACACTATATTATGGTATTACTGTACATGCTCTGTATTTGGCAGTAACATCTTGACACTATATGGTGGTATTACTATACATATTCTGTATATTTCAGTGGTATCCTGACACTATATGGTGGTGTTACTATACATATTCTGTATATTTCAGTGGTATCCTGACACTATATAGTGGTATTACTATACATATTCTGTATATTTCAGTAGTATCCTGACACTATATGGTGGTATTACTATACATATTCTGTATATTTCAGTGGTATCCTGGCACTATATGGTGGTATTACTATACATATTCTGTATATTTCAGTAGTATCCTGACACTATATGGTGGTGTTACTATACATATTCTGTATATTTCAGTGGTATCCTGACACTATATGGTGGTGTTACTATACATATTCTGTATATTTCAGTGGTATCCTGACACTATATGGTGGTGTTACTATACATATTCTGTATATTTCAGTGGTATCCTGACACTATATAGTGGTATTACTATACATATTCTGTATATTTCAGTAGTATCCTGACACTATATGGTGGTATTACTATACATATTCTGTATATTTCAGTGGTATCCTGGCACTATATGGTGGTATTACTATACATATTCTGTATATTTCAGTAGTATCCTGACACTATATGGTGGTGTTACTATACATATTCTGTATATTTCAGTGGTATCCTGACACTATATAGTGGTATTACTATACATATTCTGTATATTTCAGTAGTATCCTGACACTATATGGTGGTATTACTATACATATTCTGTATATTTCAGTGGTATCCTGGCACTATATGGTGGTATTACTATACATATTCTGTATATTTCAGTGGTATCCTGACACTATATGGTGGTATTACTATACATATTCTGTATATTTCAGTGGTATCCTGGCACTATATGGTGGTATTACTATACATATTCTGTATATTTCAGTGGTATCCTGACACTATATGGTGGTATTACTATACATATTCTGTATATTTCAGTGGTATCTCAACACTATATGGTGGATGTTATGCGGGTTCCAATTACAAGAAAAATACCGTAAAATGGCCTTTCTTTCAATTGTCAAGCTCTCTGGTGTCTGGTACCTGTTAAACATCACCCCATATCTTTGAGTGAGGGGAAAGGGTTAACGGCCCCCCTAAATCCTGGTCACACATAGGAAACACGAAATCTATTGACTGTCTTCCTCCCTGTGGGCCTCTTCTGGAGCGGAGAACACACATATTAACGGCATCAATTATTGTTAATGTCTTTATTTACTCCGAGCGGTCGATAATAATTTGTGTATTGGCTTTAATGAGATCAGCCGAGTGCAGCGCTGTGTGGCGGAGTTAACCCCTCGTTCCCCAGCGGCTGAGATGTTCCTGGTCGGCTCTCCTCAGTTAGTAGAGTCACTGTAAAAACTGCCCCACTTCCCTTTGAAAACGCCTACATACTGTGTGAACCACAAATTGTCCCTCCATATAGTGCCAGTCATAGAGTGTTCCTATATAGTGCCAGTCATAGAGTGTTCCCATGTACAGGGGGGGATCAAAAGTTTGGGCACCCCAGGTAAAAATTTGTATTAATGTGCATGAAGAAGCAAAGGAAAGATGGAAAAATCTCCAAAAGGCATCAAATTACAGATTAGACATTTTATAATATGTCAACAAAAGTTAGATTTCATTTCCATCATTTACACTAAATAACAGAAAACAAAAAAATGGCATCTGCAAAAGTTTGGGCACCCTGCAGAATTTATAGCATGCACTGCCCTCTTTGCAAAGCTGAGACCTGCCAGTGTCATGGATTTTCTCAATCATCCTCTGGGAAGACCCGGTGATGTTAATCTCAAAGGTTTTAAATGACCAGACTCATCTGACCCAACAATGAGCACCATTGGTTCTTCTAAGCAGTTGTCTAGGAATCTGAAACTGAAAATAGTTGACGCTCACAAAGCTGGAGAAGGCTATAAGAAGATAGCAAAACGTTTTCAGATGTCAATATCCTCTGTCTGGAATGTAATTAAGAAATGGCAGTCATCAGGAACAGTGGAAGTTAAAGCAAGATCTGGAAGACCAAGAAAAATATCAGACAGAACAGCTTGCAGGATTGTGAGAAAAACAATTCAAAACCCACGTTTGACTGCACAATCCCTCCAGAAAGATGTGGCAGACACTGGAGTTGTGGTACACTATTCCACTATAAAGAGATACTTGTACAAATATGGTCTTCATGGAAGAGTCATCAGATGAAAACCTCTTCTATGTCCTCACCACATAAATCAGCGTTTGAACTTTGCAAATGAACATATAGACAAGCCTGATGCATTTTGGAAACAAGTTCTGTGGACCGATGAGGTTAAAATTGAACTTTTTGGCCGGAATGAGCAAAGGTACGTTTGGAGAAGAAGGGGAACAGAATTCAATGAAAAGAACCTCTGTCCAACTGTTAAGCATGGGGGTGGATCAATCATGCTTTGGGGTTGTATTGCAGCCAGTGGCACAGGGAACATCTCACGAGTAGAAGGAAAAATGGATTCAATAAAATTTCAGCAAATTTTGGATGCTAACTTGATGCTATCTGTGAAAAAGCTGAAGTTAAAGAGAGGATGGCTTCTACAAATGGATAATGATTCTAAACATACCTCGAAATCCACGGGGGATTACATGAAGAGGCATAAACTGAAGGTTTTGCCATGGCCTTCACAATCTCCTGACCTCAACATAATTGAAAATCTATGGATAGACCTTAAAAGAGCAGTGCGTGACAGACAGTCCAGGAATCTCAAAGAACTGGAAGACTTTTGTAAGGAAGAATGGGCAAAGATACCTCAAACAAGAATTGAAAGACTCTTGGCTGGCTACAAAAGCGTTTACAAGCTGTGATACTTGCCAAAGGGGGCAGTACTAGATATAAATTCTGCAGGGTGCCCAAACTTTTGCAGACGCCATTTTTTTTGTTTTCTGTTATTTTGAAAGTGTAAATGATGGAAATAAAATCTAACTTTTGTTGACATATTATAAGAATGTCTAATCTGTAATTTGATGCCTTTTGGAGATTTTTCCTTCTTTCCTTGGCTTCTTTATGCACATTTATACAAATTTTTACCTGGGGTGCCCAAACTTTTGATCCCCAATGTAGTGTCGGCCATAGTGTGCCCCACCAAAAGACTGTAACTGGGCAGCAGAACTGAAGTTTAGCTATAACAGTTGGCTTTCCTGGGTCCTATAAGTAGCTCCCAGAACTCGGATACCTCCAGGACTTACAGTAGGGCCGAATTATGTAAAAACTCATCTATAAAAGCTGGTATCAGTACGAGGAGGTTACAAATAATAACAATAGAAGGTCACCAATAAATGACCGAAACTGAATGATGATGAGAAGTTAGAACAGATTATGGCACATACAAAAAATGGTGGTCAGGAATTGAAGAAGACTACAACATTGATTAGCTTTCCCTGAAACTTTCCCTTGATCTGTCCCTGTACACCGACCCTGACAGCACTGACCCTCACTGTCCCTGGAATTATCCCAAATAAAAATCCCAATGTGCAAATATGACTCTCTAACACAATCAACGGGAGGGCACTAGGACCCAGAAACAAGAGCAACTAGACTGACTAGGACCAACACTGGGCTAGAATAAGGTACTGGAGCAGTGTTTCCCAACCAGGGGGCCTCCAGCTGTTGCGAAACTACAACTCCCAGCATGCCCGGACAGCCGTTGGCTGTCCGGGCATGCTGGGAGTTGTAGTTTCGCAACAGCTGGAGGCATCCTACTCTTTACTAGAGAGGTTTAACCCCTTCACAACCCCTCAAACTTTGATTCTATGTGTCAGGACGATTCCAATGATACCAAACATGGGTAGTTTAGGTTTAGCTTTATAGATAGCTATGTTTGGCTATGTTCTCGGTGCAGACGTTCTGCGGACGCCGGCATGTCATGCTAGGACCGCCCCATCTCATAGATAGAAATGCATTCCGCGCGAAGTCCGCAGAAAGAATGGACATGTGCACAGCGCAGCAGAATCCTATTGAAATCAATGGGCCTCTGCCGCTGCGCAATCTCAGTGCAGAATTCCAATGCGAAATTCTGCACAGAAATTCTGGCGTGTGAACATAGCCTTAGGGTACATATATATATATATTTTTTTTTTTTGCCATGACCTTTGGTTTTCAACGATTCCACTTTTTTGTGCAGTTTTGGCTGTTTGATCACTTTTTATAATAGTTTTTTCTGGGTTGTGATGTGATCAAAAATCTGCAATTTTGGCGTTTGAAATGTTTTTGCATTTACGCAGTTGACCGTGCAGGATCAGGAACATCATCGTTTAATAGTTCTGACAATTGCGCACGGGGGGGGGGATTAAAATTTTATTGGGGGGGGGGGGGGATTTTTTTTTCTATTTTTTTTAAATATATATTTTTCTACTTTTTTTCTTTACACATTTTTTGTGTAAGCGCCTATTATAACCCATCAGTGGATGGCTTACATTGCATTACATTAATCTATGTTATCGGCGCTGGATTGCTAAAGCCTGACGAAGGCTTTAAAGGAGTTATCCAGGAAAAAAAAACTTTTTTTTTATATATCAACTGGCTCCAGAAAGTAAAACTTTGTAAATTACTTCTATAAAAAAAAAAAAAAAAAAAAAAAATCTTAATACTTTCAGTACTTATGAGCTGCTGAAGTTGAGTTGTTCTTTTCTGGCTAAGTGCTCTCTGATGACACCTGTCTCGGGAACCGCCCAATTTAGAAGCAAATCCCCTTAGCAAACCTCTTCTACTCTGTGCAGTTCCCGAGACAAGCAGAGATGTCAGCAGAGAGCACTGTTGTCAGACAGAAAAGAACAACTCAACTTCAGCAGCTGATAATTATTGGAAGGATTAAGATTTTTTTTTTAATAGAAGTAATATACAAACCTGGTTAACTTTCTGGAGCCAGTTGATATATAAAAAAAATGTTTTCCCCTGGAATATCCTTTAACAATTGCAGACCCAGGGAAGACACCAAGGACCAGCTACCCCATTGGAGGAGCTGATGGGACCACTAGACAACAGAGATTACTTGCATTTAATGTAATGTTCGTCATTACTGGCAGATCTCAGCTGCTGATAGCAGAAGGCATGGGTATGATGGGGACCTGACACGCCGGCCCCATATTCCCCTCACACCGACCTATGATGTACAGGTATGTCAGTTGTCGGGAGGGGGTTAAAGGAATCTTGTCAAGTCTATAACATGCTCAGAGCTCCAGTGCCAAGTGGTGTTGCCGACCCACAGCATGTTATAGAGCCAGAGGAGCTGAGCAGATTGATATATTCTTTTCATAGGACAAAAATTACGACAATACAACCATTTGAATCCTTTCTTATGAGTCTGGAGGGTGGAGTTACTCATAAGGGGATTGATGTCTCCACCCTCCAGACTCTTAAAATTAAGGTAAGTTACCAATTTTACCGATTTATCTTTTTATTTCCAATTATCCTATATATCAAACCGCTCAGATTATCCTGTTTTACGAGATGGCAATGTGGTGCGCCACGGGGGTGGGATGAGAGGTGGGTGGGGCAGATGTTGTAGCCCAGGGGCAGATGGTGTTAACCCCTAAATGTTCGTGACGCCAGGGCGTGGTTTTACCGAGAACCACCCAAACGGTAGCACCGCTAGTCCTAGTTAGGCAGGGCAAATAAGAGTCCAAGGCCAGGTCAGGGTTAACGGTAGCTTTACTGAGGTAGACAAGATGGTACAGTCTTTACAGCTGGACTGGACTTGACCTCCACAGAAAGTGGAACACAAGAGAGAGATTGTAGTCCCTCCCCCTCTTATAAAGGGGGGCTGAGCAAGGAGCCCATAGGCTAGCTGCGAGTCATCTGGTCACCTGGTGCTCTCTGGGTAACAAAACATGTGACTTTAACATGTGACTAATAACCATGTGACCATATCAAAGGTCCTTTACACATAATATACAATTACACAGACTATTGGGGTGCAACGCAAGTAAGCCCTGGGGAAGTGCAGGGTCTCAAGCTGATAGGACTGTGAGATGCATATCCCGTACTGGGACATCACAGCATCAGACAGGGAAATATCTTCACGGTGACTGGTTCTCTTTAGACGACCATTAAGCATTTTTCACTGCAGAACTTTCCTGATTTAGTCTTCTCTTGTGATATACTTCCGGCAGTAGGATACACCACCATACTTCGTAGCCATTCACCATTCGCGGCACTGATCTAAGCTTCTTATAGAGTCATGCTATCTGGCCAGTCATGTGAGCATCACTTTAATGAGGAAAATAAGATTCCCCTCCAATTCATTCCCCATGTAGTCTTATGGTGGGACCCACCACCGGAGCAAGAAGAACTATAGATAATTAGGCTTAGTTAGAAGGTTTGAGGAAATGGAGAATCATCTTAAGACTCTTTCCATGATCTGCTCTTTCCACACATTGAACAATTCCTAAATAGAGGAAAGGAATTCAAAGCTTTGGTGGGCACATGGACAATGGAGGAGAGATTGTCTAATGATACAAGTATGCGGAATCTTCTGGAACTTTAGTAGCTGTTTGTTTGGCCATGTCAACGTTTGGGTTAGTGACTACAGCCCTATAGCTGGACCACTAGAGAAGTGAATGTCTACCATGGAACGTGCCCCAGAGCTGCCCTTTAACCGGCTACAATTGGCACCAGTTTTGGACATATGGAGCTTAGTCGTTTCGTCACCTGGTCACACACCTGTATAAGGTATATACTGTATATACAGATACTTCCTGCTCTTTCTTCTTTCCGTTCTGATGATAGAGCAGCTCTCTGGTGGCCCTCATATGTATCCACCATGTCAGAGAGTTGTGGGGTGGTGCAGGGGCAGGGAAAGGTAGGTGCTGAAGGTGTTCTGTATGGTTGGCAGTAATGAAGAGCAAATTGTAAGATGAATCCAGCTCCCAACAAAAAATGGGTAGAAAAAATTAAAAGTTCAAAATGTATTCAGTCCATATTAATGACTAAGGCATGACTAAGGACAAATTAGACCGAAACGCGTCGGCGTAGGGGTTTTTATCCACACAGGGTGTTTTTGGTTTTTTGGACTAAATACATTTTGGACTTTGAATTTTTTCTATCCATCTTTTGTTGGGAGCTGGATTCATCTTACAATTTGCTCCTATTTACCAGGGTAACGGCCCGGCTTCATCCTGGCTTCCGAACCTACATCTACAAGTGCCCAGAGATTGAGCAACTACAAACGGTGAGCTGGCTACATTTTTTCTTTGAGTAATGAAGAGCACTGTGTGGTTGGCACCGGTATGGGTGGGGATTGTCTGGCTGGCACTGGTATGCAGGTATAGTGTGGCTAACACAGTTATGGGGAGCACTGTTGGTTTGTACATTAAAGAACTAAAAGCGTTACTGTCATTTAGAAAAACTTTTGACCTATCACAAAAGTTTTGATGGGTCAGGGTCTCAGTACCCCCACCGATTGCTATATATACTGGGGGAAGCACACGGTTGTGTGCTTCACTTCCTGGCTGGCCACTGGATCTGACTTATTGCAGAAGACTTATAATAGAGGTCAATTGATCGGGTTGTGAACCAGAAAGAGAAACGTACAGCCATGTCTAGACCATCTAGAGATAGATTGAGGTCTCAGCACCAAGACCCAGACCGATCAACATTTTTTATGTGGGGTTTTATTTCCCAAAATTTTGAAAGGAAGAAATCTATGCAAAACTGTTAAGGTGTTATGCCACGTAAAGGTCCAACTGGTATTTTCCCTTTAATCCTTTTGTCTTGCACTGTCCTTCTTAGGCCCTGTACTAGGCATAGCCTGGTGCGTCAGTGCTATCCAGAGCAATCATTTAAAGGGGTACTCCAGCCCTACACATGTTATCCCCTATCCTTTCTTTGTGGCTCTTAGAATTTGCGGTGGCTTGGACATTGGGGCCCTCTGACCAAAAAAGGTAGACCCCTGACCTTAAAGGGGTACTCCGGTGGAAAAGTTTTATATATTATATTTTTTTTTAAATCAACTGGCTCCAGAAAGTTAAACAGATTTGTAAATTACTTCTATTAAAAAATCTTAATCCTTCCAGTACTTTTTTAGGGGCTTTATACTACAGAGGAAATGCTTTTCTTTTTGGATTTCTGTCACAACCACAGTGCTCTCTGCTGACCTCTGCTGTCCATTTTAGGAACTGTCCAGAACAGCATATGTTTGCTATGGCGATTTTCTCCTGCTCTGGACAGTTCCTAAAATGGACAGCAGAGGTCTGCAGAGAGCATTGTGGTTGTGACAGAAGTGAACTACAAAAAGAAAAGCATTTCCTCTTTAGTATACAGCCGCTAATAAGTACTGGAAGGATTAAGATTTTTTAAATTTTTTTTAATAGAAGTAATTTACAAATCTGCTCAACTTTCTGGCACCAGTTGATTTAAAAAAGAAAGTTTTCCACTGGAGTACCCCTTTAAGCACACCTTTCCTGGCTGATGGCTAGCTGGGAAAAGTGTATTATTATGGGTTGGTTATCGGGAACTCCTTGCAGGCTCAGTATTGGCTCTTTATTGCCTTTATCTGTCCATTTATAGGTGTAATTTGAAGTAAAGTGGCGGTAATATTTATAACGCTATCTCTATTACTACTTTTACTCATCAAATGATTTTCCCATTTAGCTGGCCTGTAATGCGAGGTATTAATGGAGGCAACCAATTATGTTGCCGCTTCGGCGGAACAGATGGGCGGTGGATGAAATGCAAACACTCTTAGGGTAGCGTGCGGGATTGTGCACTCTACATAGAGAAGATGTGATAAGATATCCAGCAGAGCAGCTACAAAGGGCTTTCCCACTGAATAGCTTTTACTATACCCTTTATGGATCCAAGTCCTTTTTTCAACCTGAAAGGTACAGAGATCCAGCAGGGAGGTTCCATATGGCCATTCTTGGTGTTGAGGTGCAGAATCATATGTGGCCTCGGAGTCAACCTGAGAGTGGACTATATGGCAGTATTATTTGGATACACAGGAACAAAGAAGATAGATTCCTCTGCAATTTCTTCATTCAAAATATATTAAAATGATACCACACGTACTTGGCATGATAAAAGCACATCGCATCATACCGACACGTTTCGAGCAGCTAGGTGCACCTAGTCAAGACCTAGACTAAACGTGCCGCCCCAATCTGTCCAGATTCTACAATCTCATAAAAAAAAAAAAAGTAAAACCCCGTCTATGTGATCGACTTTATACTTTAACTTGGGAGCAGTTTCCAATTTCATAATCGTTCGCAATACAATTACATAAAAATATATTTTGAAATTGGGAAGCCCCAAATTCCCTATCATCTTTTAAAGGGGTACTCAGGTGGAAAACTTTTTTTTTTTTAAATGAACTGGTGCCAGAAATTTAAACATATTTGTAAATTACTTCTATAAATTTTTTTTTAAATCCTTTCAGTACTTTTTAGCAGCTGTATGCTACAGAGGAAAATCTTATTTTTTTTAATTTCTTTTTTGTGTTGTCCACAGTGCTCTCTGCTGACATGCCTGTATCACGAACTGTCCAGAGCAGGAGAAAATCCCCATAGCAAACCTATGCTACTCTGGACAGTTCCTGACACGGACAGAGGTGTCAGCAGAGAGCACTGCGGTCAACACAAAAAAGAAATTCAAAAACTAAAGAATTTCCTCTGTAGCATACAGCTGCTAAAAAGTACTAAAAGGATTAAGATTTTTTTAATAGAAGTAATTTACAAATCTATTTAACTTTCTGGCACCATTTCATTAAAAAATAAAAATAAAATTCCACCGGAGTACCCCTAAGTGAGTAAACTGTGAATATTTAAAGGGGTACTCTAGAGGGGAAAACAATTCAAATCAACTGGTTCCAGAAAGTTATACAGATTTGCAAATTACTTCTATTTAATAATTGTAATCCTTCCAGCACTTATCAGCTGCTGTATACTACAGAGGAAGTTGTGTAGTTCTTTCCAGTCTGACCACAGTGCTCTCTGCTGACACCTCTGTCAGAGTCCGGAACTGTTCGGAGCTGGAGAGGTTTGCTAGGGAATTGCAGTTCCTGACATGGACAGACAGGGCAGCAGAGAACACTATGGTCAGACTGGAAACACTAATTGGCAGACACAGGGCCAAATATGCACCTATGTATAAATTGTGGTATGCCAAACTGCACATGACTGATCTACTGTACACGTGTAACTAATTTATTGAAGTTTTTGTTTTCTTTTTACAGCACGAAGTAAAATATACTTCAAGATGTGATTGTAGATCGGCATTACCCAAGTTTACATGGTAAGAAAGCTGGTAGGTTGCTCTATGTATCCTTTAGAAGATCTCCCGGTTGCTCCTTAGATATTAGCCATATTATTGATTCTGTCTCTGGGGGGCATCCCCTTAGGAATGAGAGGAGAATCCACCATATTAGACCTTGTCCATGTATTCCGAGTTATTGTCCTCCTAAAGAAAAATAAAGAGACCCATTGGAACGTTCCATTGTGTTGGGAATCACGGCAGGTAGTAGATCCTCTGGGCCTGTGTGGAAGGAGACTTGAGCCGTGCCAGGGTGCGGGGTCTAAGGTGCCACTGGTTTTCACCAGAGCCCACTGCAAAGCAGGATGGACTTGCTGCGGCAGGTGGCACCCAGGTCGCTACCCCTGGCACGACTCGTCCACACAGGTGGCGACTGGCAGGACGTGTTGGGATGGCAGAAGGTCAGGCAGGAACCACAGGTATAGGTTAGGTAGGGTAGCTAGGAACGGATACACAGTAACAGGAACACAGGATTTCACAATGGCATAGACAACCAAAGATCTGGCAGGGAAAGCAGGTAGGAGCAGATACTTATGGAGCAGGGACAGGTGCAAGCACTTTAATTAATTGGGTAGTGGCCCTTTAAGAGAAAGAGCTCCGGTGCGCCCGCGCCCTAGAAGGCTGAGGCACGCGCGCCGGAGCTGCAGGGACACCAGGGAGCTGACACAGAGGACGGTGAGTGACGGGCTGAGACTCGCATGCGGGCACGTCCCGCAATGCAAATCTCATCCCCGTCCGCAGCGGGGACAGGGAGCGCCTCCGGCCGGGGCGCTACTGTAACACATTTATCATCACCCCATCCGTAATATTTTGTAAATAAATTAAATTCTTGGCTTAGGTTCAGGGGTCAAGTGTGGGCACTCACCCAAGGTTTCCACTCAAGTGCTGGTCCTGTAGGACTCATGCTAATGGGAAAAGTGTTCCTGCTGTAAAAAAAAAAAAAAAAAAGTGCAGGAACTCTGTTCCCACACGTTCCTGCAGGACTTGAGCCCTGTTTAGGTTCCTCTAAAGAGCTTCTTTTTTTTTTTGGGCAAGTCTGAGGAACACTCCTGAGAAGACTTCTATATAATGTAGATCAGTGGTCGGTCTCAAACTGTGGCCCTTCAGATGTTGCAAACCTTCAACTCCCAGCATGCCCGGACAGCCAACGGCTGTCCGGGCATGCTGGGAGTTGAAGGTTTGCAACATCTGAAGGGCCACAGTTTGAGACCGCAGATGTAGATGGTTGTACTTGGGTTCCTGATGTTTGGCACTGCCAAATTTGATAACAACCTAGACACATTGGCATCGTATTCCCGTTTCTGGCGGTGGACCTCCTCCCCCAAATGTCATTGTGAGGCTGAGATATTGTATTAGTTATACATTTTGTGGACACCAACACCTAAAATCTCCATCTTACTCTCTCCAGAGCTGCATCTATGACACCTGATGATGATCCCTTTACATAATAACAGTGAAAACAAGACGTCCTTGTTGGTAGTTGAAGAGGAAGGCCGAAAAACAGACCCTTCCCCATGTGTGCTTGGCATTATACCAGTGATATACTATAGCGTACTGCTTGGTCTTGGTTTACCAGGTAAGTGTGGTTGTATCCGTGCATTAACACCGTTAACTTAAGTGGTCATTCTTATTAAAACTAATTTTTGCTATTGCGCTCCTTATGGTAAATCTAAAATCATTCTAATGTATTTTGTTTAACCCCTTAAGGACTCAGGGTTTTTCCGTTTTTGCACTTTCGTTTTTTCCTCCTTACCTTTTAAAAATCATAACCCTTTCAATTTTCCACCTAAAAATCCATATTATGGCTTATTTTTTGCGTCGCCAATTCTACTTTGCAGTGACATTAGTCCTTTTAGCCAAAAATGCACGGCGAAACGGAAAAAAAAATCATTGTGTGACAAAATCGAAAAAAAATACGCCATTTTGTAACTTTTGTGGGCTTCCGTTTCTACGCAGTGCATATTTCGGTAAAAATGAGACCTTATCATTATTCTGTAGGTCCATACGGTTAAAATGATACCCTACTTATATAGGTTTGATTTTGTCGCACTTGTGGAAAAAATCATAACTACATGCAGGAAAATTTATACGTTTAAAAATGTCATCTTCTGACCCCTATAACTTTTTTATTTTTCCACGTACAGGGCGGTATGAGGACTAATTTTTGGCGCCATGATCTGAAGTTTTTATCGGTATGATTTTAGTTTTGATCGGACTTTTTGATCACTCTTTATTCATTTTTTTAATGGTATAAAAAGTGACCAAAATACGCTTTTTTGGACTTTGGAATTTTTTTCCGCGTACGCCATTGACCGTACGGTTTAATTAATGATATATTTTTATAGTTCGGACATTTACGCACGCGGCGATACCACATATGTTTATTTATTTATTTTTTTACACTTTTATTTTTTTTATGGGAAAAGGGGGGAGATTCAAACTTTTATTAGGGAAGGGGTTAAATGACCTTTATTAACACTTTTTTTTACATTTTTTTTGCAGTGTTACAGGTCCCATAGGGACCTATAACACTGCACACACTGATCTCTCATCCTGATCACAGGCGTGTATTAACACGCCTGTGATCAGCATTATCGGCGCTTGACTGCTCCTGCCTGGATCTCAGGCACGGAGCAGTCATTCGGCGATCGGACACCGAGGAGGCAGGCAAGGGCCCTCCCGGTGTCCGGTCAGCTGTTCGGGATGCCGCGATTTCACCGCGGCGGTCCCGAACAGCCCGACTGAGGAGCCGGGTCACTTTCAGTTTCACTTTAGAAGCAGCGGTCAGCTTTGACCGCCGCTCCTAAAGGGTTAATACCGCACATCGCCGCGATCGGCGATGTGTGGTATTAGCCGCGGGTCCCGGCCATTGATGAGCGCCGGGACCGACGCGATATGATGCAGGATCGCGGCGCGATCCCGCTTCATATCGCGGGAGCCGGCGCAGGACGTAAATATACGTCCTGTGTCGTTAAGGGGTTAAAAAAAATGAAGTTTCCTATGTTTTATTTGTGTTTAAAAAAGCTGCCACTATGTGTCTCCCTACTTGTCCAGAGCACATTTCCCCCCATCTTTAGCACAGACTTTGGACTCCTCCTGGCCTGGCAGAAGTCCAAACACAGGAAATGCAGTCTGGAGTGCTGAGGGGGGTGTGTCCAGCCTTATCCAATCATAGCTCCTCTCACACTTAAATGGGCACTCTCATTAAAACTAATTTTTGCTATTGCACTCCTTATGGTAAATATAACATTTTCTAATATAAAAAACAGACCCTTCCCCATGTGTGCTTGGCATTATACCAGTGATATACTATAGCGTACTGCTTGGTCTTGGTTTACCAGGTAAGTGTGGTTGTATCCGTGCATTAACACCGTTAACTTAAGTGGTCATTCTTATTAAAACTAATTTTGCTATTGCGCTCCTTATGGTAAATCTAAAATCTTTCTAATGTACTTTGTTTTAAAAAAAAAATGAAGTTTCCTATGTTTTATTTGTGTTTAAAAAAGCTGCCACTAGGTGTCTCCCTACTTGTCCAGAGCACATTTCCCCCCATCTTTTGCACAGACTTTGGATTCCTGCTGGCCTGGCAGAAGTCCAAACACAGGAAATGCAGTCTGGAGTGCTGAGGGGGGGGGTGTATGCAGCCTTAGCCAATCATAGCTCATCTCACACTGTACTGCTCTGGGCTGTGTGTAGCAGAGTGAGGGAGAAAGTTCTCCCCTGTGTGGCTTCAGATGATGTCATGCCTTCTGGGGAACGCCCCTTCCCAGTCTGTGAATCTGACTGAGACTGAGCAGAAAATACCGAGCAATATCAAGGTAGAAAACTAACAAATAATAAAAATAAAAGCAGGGGGTGGTTTATCATGATGGGGGCAGTGACTGGGGAGGATTATAACATTTATCAAGTTAATGAGAGGTACTCTTTAAAGACTTTGGGGCCATTGTTGGGTGGAATTGGAAGCACCCTGAGAAGCCTAAAGACTGTGCAGGTCTCTCAGCCTAGTCAACCTAAAGGTAGTTGTAGATTCTTGATCACCAAGACATGGAGGTTGTCATATCTCCGACTCTCTTACCAGTGACACCAAATATTCACCAAACACTTCAAATGTGATTCCATACCCAATGCAAAAAAATATTAAACTTGCTTCACTTGATTAAAGCAGTACTCCGCCCCTAGACATCTTATCCCCTACCCAAAGCATAGGAGATAACATATCTGATTGCGGAGGTCCAGCTGGAGCGCCAGAGACTCGTGACGTCACCCCATGCCCCCTCAATTCATGCTATGGAAGGGGTCGTGGTGGGCGTCACGCCCTCTCCCATAGACTTGCATTGAGAGGGAGGGTGTGACATCACGAGGGGGCGTGGCCATGATGTCACGGGCCTCCAACACCACATCGCTAGTCATCATTAACGGAGCGCAATTCGCTACGTGCACCGGATGACTGTGGTGCTACAGCAGGAATCGCGGGGGTCCCACGATCAGATATCTTATCCTCTGTCTAGGGATGGAGTGCCCCTTTGTGAGAAGACCATCCCCTTATCCAGACCAGATTTTGTGTGACAGATTTTCAGGGCATTTTCTTTGAGAAGACAACCTCCAATTTTAGGTGTTCTTTTTAAAGAGATTTGATAGTAGATTTTTCTATAATGCCCTGTTCTCTGTTTCTTCCCCCTTCTCATTGCATGTTGTCTATTGTTGTGCCCACCACAGATCACACTTACTCCGCAGCCTCTAGACGTCTATGGGGCAGCTCTAGGGCACGGGCAGTAGAGCTACAGCACAATGGAGCCGTGTGCTTCTATATGTCCAATGCTGATCTATACAATCTGCAGATCAGCATTGGGAGGGGGAGCATTCGGCCATCACCGGAGGGCCTCTTGTCTAAAGTGTCAGAAAAGCCTCAAAATCAGCCAGAGGAACCGAGCGCAGTGCTGGATGGGGCGTATGGGAATACCCCTTTAATACTTCTTACACATTCATTTTAACTGTTTGTATTCCTCTTCCCCTTTCTTATGCCTCATTTGTCTTCTTATTCATTTTTTTTCTTTTTCCTTTTCTTTGTTTTAGTTTTTCATTTCTATTTCTATTTTTCATTTTTAGTTTTTTAGTTCTACTTTCTCTCATTCTACTTTTTCTTCACTTTCTACCTTAGTATTTCTTAGTATTTCTTCCATGTTCCATTTTCTTCCTTCTTTACTCCTCCATATTCTTACCTATCCTTCAATTTCTACTTTTTACATTTTTTATTCTTTTCTTTTTTATTTTCTTTTCTGCTTCTGTTAGTATCTTCCTTTTTTCTTTCATCTTTTCTTCTACCTTTTTTGCCTCTTTTTTCTTCTTTTTTCACTTTTTCCTTCCTTTTCATCTTTCTTCCACATCCTTTTTCTTCTTCTTCTTCCCTTTTGTTCTTTTTTCTTCTTCCTTTTACTTGATTTACCTTCTCTTTGTTTCTTTTCTTTATGTTACCTTTTATTTTTCCTCTTGTTCTTCCCCTTTTGTCATTACTTTCTTGTCTTTTTCTTCTTCTCTTTTCTTTATTTACCTTCTTTTTGTTTCCTTTCTTTATCTTTCTTTTTCTTCTTCTTCCATTTTTGTTCCATCTTGTTTTTTTCTTTTTTTTTTTCTTGATTTACCTTCTCTTTGTTCCTTTTCTTTTCCTTTATATTCCGTTTTCTTTTTCTTCTAACTCTTCGCTTTCTATTATTATGTTTCTTTCTTGTTATTTATCCTCTTGCATTTTTATTGACCTTTTTTGTTCCTTTTCTTTATCTTCCCTTTTCTTTTTCTTCTTCCCATTTTTTCTTTATTTATTCACCTTTTATTTTGCCTCATTACTCCTATAAGTCATGTCTTGCGCTCTTCCTGCGTACGTGGGACGTGTTTGTGTAATTGTCCATTAATTACATTCATCTACATCGCCCCAGTAACACGGAGCTGATTACGTGGAGGACGAACGATAATTAGCTTATTATTCCTGACTCCTTTATTAAATGCCTGTAAAATGTTTCAGGGAGTGGGCGGAATATATATATGTGAAACGTTATTTGTCAATTGATGCTGGAATCACGGACCAACTGCATTGGTCTAGTTAACCCCTTTAAGATTGGTAATGAGGGGCACTTAGCCTCCAACCTGAATGCACAATGAGTAAGCACCTTGCACAGCGCCCTGAGCACGTCTGACCCATTAGGTGTATAAAGGTCACATATATGTTTTATGCAACAGATAAGATCATTACATACTGTAGGCTGGGGACAAATTGCACAACCATCTTGGTATACTTGATAAAAAAGGTAGCTACAATATAATGCATTAACCCTTTCACTGCCAGGGGTTTTGGGGATTTTTGCACCAGATAATCTTCACATTTTTGACATGTTCAAATCACTAAATAGGAAAATCACACTAAACCCCCATGCCCATTTATCTTCTGAAACTAGACACCTGACGCATTTTTAGAATGTAAAATAATGAGGATTGATCCAGCGTAGAAGTTACAAAAGTTAAGATGCTTTATTAAAGAATCATTATAATGTAGTGCTTAGGCTGAACAATTCACCGGAACCCAGAAAGCCAACATGTTTCTGGTGCCGCCGCACACTTAATCATGGGAATACACTAAAGTTCTGTTTTAAAATGGATGACATGGGTGTGTACGTCTTGATAAGGTCTAGAACACACCTATTAAAGTGAAAGATAATGTGTACAATCTAAAATGAATAACAAAATACAGTAAATGCCAATATTAACTAGATTACAATGTGACACAGAAGGCATTATCATCAGTAGAAGCTTATTAATAATTAAACTTAATTAATTTGTCTATAATTGAATCCTTTTGATAATGAGTGACTAAAATAAAAATCCAATATATCTCTCTATCCAAGAAGGCGATTGAGGCCGACACCCCGAGGTGATAAACTAAATTTCTCCAAAGCAAAGATATTAGAACTTGTAACATCCACTCTGATGTACACTAAGAAAGTGTTTTTAATCCCATGAGGGACTGCGCCAAAAATCTTTACTTTGGAGCAAGTCAGTTTGTCACATAGGGGTCGTGACCTCAAACATCTTTTATGGATAGAGACATATTGGATTTTAAATCTAAACACTACTTATCCAAAGGGATTAAATTATAGACACAAATTTATGTTTCATTATTATTACACTTCTACCGATGTCAATACAGGTCCTTGTGTCACATTGTAATTTAGTTATTTATTTAATTATTGGCCTTCACTGTATTTTCTTATTGCTTTTAGATGTTTGACCATTATATAACTTGTATATGGTATTTTTCAGCAGATTTCTGCTCTACAGGCTTCATCTATAATTTGCAGGTCTCTAGTAGCTGGTGGGCAGAGCTCCCTCCTCCCCTTCCATAGACTTGTATTGCTTGTCTTGCAGAAACGGGACAAAGCTGAGCTGATTTTTAGTGTGGAATAGGTCTGACAGAAGGGGGGGGGGGGTAGAGGGTAGAAGCTTGATAACAGGAGAACGAAGCATTTTTTTCTAATAAGATATATATCAAAGTTTCTTATACTAGCTTGTACTAATGATCTATGCAAAGATTGTTCAAATGACAGTGTCTATTAAAAGGGGTATTCTGATACATTTTGAAACCAAACTGCAGCCTGTTGTGTATGTAACATAAAACTACCCCATATTCTCCTCGCCCGGTTTGACTCTCCGTTGCTCATGTTTCCATTACGCTAAGGAAGCGTTTTGAAACATCATAAGCAGAGCAAGTAAAATGAAATCCAAACTTTTTTTTCCTGAAAAGAACCTGCGAAAAAGGCAGCATAGGGCCTGGAAATGTCACTGGAGACCCTCTTATAGGGTCACAGGACATACAGTGACCCCCCGACCTACGATGGCCCCGACATACGATCATTTCAACATACGATGGCCTCTCAGAGGCAGCATCAACATACGATGCTTTTGTATGTCGGGGCCATCGCATTAACGGCTATCCGGCAGCGCAGACTGCTTCAGCTGCCACCGGATAGCCGTTTACGGTGCCCCGTGTGGTCCGCTGACGATCACTTACCTGTCCTCGGGGCTCCGGCGCGTCCTCTTCGGGATCCCCTGCATTGTCGGCGCTCTCCTCCAAAGTCATCACGTCGCTGCGCACGCCGTCCTGTCATCTAATAGGAGCGGCGTGCATAGCGATGTGATGGCGACGATGGAGAGCGAGGATGCCGGGAAGCAGAGGCCTTGCCGGAGCGTCGGGGGACACCCCGGGGTGTCGGTGACGGTCCGGAGCGGCGGGGACATGTGAGTACAACCTTTAATACCAGTGGTCTTCAACCTGCATATGGTCTTCATCATATTTGCAGCTATATTGATAAATCTTGAAGCTGAGCTCAGACGCGCAAATCTACTTAAGTATGAGAACAGCACAAGCCTAAGGCGATCCACTCCAAGACAAGGCTTTATTGTCTAGTTACCATGCACAACCGCTGCCCCGCGCCTTTCTTGCTGATTCAGTTTAGTCCCGTAATGCAGTTACACGACACAGCACTGACAGCTGTCCTATGAATTACGTATACTGCCCATGACAGACAGGGGGAATATATTTGCCCCCAGGCATGTGCAAAAGGAAACATATCCCCTATTTATATCTGAAATGTTATTTTAATGCATTTCCTACAATATATGTGCATGCGTCACTCTGCAGACAAATACCCGCACACCGCAAGTGTGATATCCCCGGGCTATAAAGTGATGATCATCTAAACCTGTACAAGGGGAATAAGTGATCCGGAGCCTCTAGGATTCATGTCGCTGTCATGTGCAAGGACGGCTTCACGGTAGATGGCAACCTGTGTGGAATTTTTTTATATTTTTTTGCCGTGGTCGGTCAAGTTACAAAGAGCGATAGGGTCATCACAGAAGACCATTACTTTAGTGGGCCCAACACCTTGTGCTGCCAGGCTGCCCGAGACAGTCCCAAACCCCGGGACAGCCACTGGTACTGGGACACCACACATACATACATTAATTTTACAGTCTTCGTTTTTTTACAGCCATAACATTGACATGCCCTCTTTTCCCACCATTTACAACTCAAAAATGACACTTTTTTCCAGCCATACTTTGGCATCTATTTAAGGCTGCATATTGCCCATAATACATCCCAAGTTAGCCATCTTATAGACTAAAGGTTTTACTGTAGCCCCCAAAAAGCTACAAAATAACTACAAATACAGCTGACAACACTGTAAGAAAAACAAAAAAAGCAAAAAAAAAAAGGCTCAAATAAACTACAGCCTTATACAGTGAAACCTCTTTGAGAAGACCACTTAAAGTGTACCTGTCGCCAACAAAAACTTTTGATATAATGTAGATAATACCATTATATGTATATTTGCAATTTACATTGATAAAAAAATGGGTGAAAATTTTTTTGGGGTGAAAAAATTGTGTCCCTGCAGCTATTGCCTGTGTGTCGCTATGAGGAGTCCAAATACAGGAAGTGCGGGCAGGACAAGCAGGGCTCTGTGCAGACTCCTGGCTTGTCAATCATCTTGCTTTGGGAGCCGGGAGCGTGTCACAGAGCCTCAGTGTGCAGAGCCCTGCTTGTCCTCAGTGTGCAGAGCCCTGCTTGTCCTCAGTGTACAGAGCCCTGCTTGTCATCACTGTACAGAGCCCTGCTTGTCCTCAGTTTGCAGAGCCCTGCTTGTCCTCAGTGTAGATAGCCCTGCTTGTCCTCAGTGTACAGAGCCCTGCTTGCCCTCAGTGTACAGAGCCCCGTTTGTCCTCAGTGTACAGAGTTCCGCTTGTCCTCAGTGTACAGAGCCCTGCTTGTCATCACTGTACAGAGCCCTGCTTGTCCTCAGTTTGCAGAGCCCTGCTTGTCCTCGGTGTACAGAGCCTTGCTTGTCCTCAGTGTGCAGAGCCCTGTTTGTCCTCAGTGCATAGAACCCTGCTTTTCCTCAGTGAACAGAGACCTGCTTGTCCTCGGTGTACAGAGCAATGCTTGTCCTCAATGTACAAAGCCCTGCTTGTCCTCAGTGTACAGAGCCCTACTTGTCCTCAGTGTACAGAGCCCTGCTTGTCCTCAGTGTACAGAGCCCTGCTTGTCCTCAGTTTGCAGAGCCCTGCTTGTCCTCAGTGTAGATAGCCCTGCTTGTCCTCTGTGTACAGAGCCCTGCTTGTCATCACTGTACAGAGACCTGCTTGTCCTCAGTTTGCAGAGCCCTGCTTGTCCTCAGTTTGCAGAGCACTGCTTGTCCTCAGTTTGCAGAGCCCTGCTTGTCCTCAGTGTACAGAGCTCTGCTTGTCCTTAGTGTACAGAGCCCTGCTTGTCCTCAGTGTACAGAGCTCTGCTTGTCCTCAGTGCACAGAGCCCTGCTTGTCCTCAGTGCACAGAGCCCTGCTTGTCCTCGGTGCACAGAGCCCTGCTTGTCCTCGGTGCACAGAGCCCTGCTTGTCCTCGGTGCACAGAGCCCTGCTTGTCCTCGGTGTACAGAGCCCTGCTTGTCCTCAGTGTACAGAGCCATGCTTGTCCTCAGTGTGCAGAGCCCTGTGTGGTGTCCCGGTACCGTCTTGCATCCAGTACCTAGTGTAAAGGTCCCCAAAGTCAGAGTAACTACGTTCAGGTAGGGTTCCTCAGGTGGGACAGCCCCTAGTCGCCTCTCCTTAAGTCTAACTTGTATAGTAATAAATGTATATATTAGTAATTCTATTTGTATTATATAGGAATGTATAGTATTTACCTTGTTCAGCGTCACAGGACCTACGGTCATGTGACCAAGCTAGTACCTTAGGAGGTCCCTGGGTCACGTGTTACCCAGCATTCTCTGTAATGGTGATTGACATCCGTATGGACCAATTAGCTTTAGTCCAGCCCCTGCCCATATAAGGGAGCTGCGTCCAATTATTGCTCTCTTGGGTTGCTGCTCTCGTGGATACCGGACTAACAGGACGGTGTGCTACGCAACTTTCAACGACACGCTAGGCCTCAAAACCTACGGCCTCAGCAGAACCAAAAATCGTGAGTCTTATTCTAATTCCTGCTAATGCTAGCGTGACTACTGGACCGCAACTAATTCCCCTAAATCCAGTGGAGCAGCGCAATAGTCTAGAGACTCTTAAAGCTAAAGTCCCAACCATTGTCAGTCTCCAAAAGGAAACTGTATTAATGAGAGACTGTTATGTTGTTGAAGTATACAGAAAATCTTCAGTAAAGTTAACGTTGTTTACAGAAGCGTTTTGGTTGTGGACAATCCATCATTACTACCTACCTAAACTCAGTATCATCTACCTCCCTATCGTTCTAGGGAAGGGCAGCGGTAGGAAAAGCTTTATTGAGGAGCCCTCACCCTGGCGACATGAATAGCAAGGGTTAACAAGCACTCTTTATTACCTGCACAGCTACACTCCCCATATCCTACACCCCCCAAGCTACCACATAGCTTTTTGGTGTCTTACGAACAGGATACGGGTGTGTGCCTCCAGCTGTTGCCACCAAGTAAAGTGTACTCCCCCCTAGGTGAAAGACTGTATTAATGTATTATGAATCACCTGCTAAAGTACGGGACATTACTGTTGGTGCGGTGTGCAGAAAGTGCTCAAGAAAAGTAAGGGGGGAGGAAAAAAATACTGCGGAGCCGCAATTCACAGCGCAAGGGGTTAAGGGCATAGCTAGTCCTTCCCGCACGTGTGATCCTGAAACTCAGCCCACCAATGCCTCCGGAGCCGCGGCGGCCATCTTAGTGGAGTCCGGCACAGGAAATTTGCAGACAGACCTAGCGGGTGCGGAAAAGAAACGTAGAGCTGGGCTGAAGACTAAAAAGGTTAAAGAACCGGCCCAGTGTAAAGTACTGAAGCACCAGATCGCTAAACTAAAATCCTGGTTGCACGATATTCAACTTCCGATCGTCGCACTCAAGTTGCAGGTCAGCGCACTCAATTTCCAGATCAACGCTCTCAAGTTCGAGATCTACGCACTCAAGTTCCAGATCAGAGAACAGCTGCGTCTCTTAAAGGGGCCGACATTCCCGAGCTTCATTTAAAGGGACAATCCCGTTTGCTAAGATGTCGGATCCCACAGTGGCAGTACCACTTCCAGGACCTGCTCCACCACCGGATCCTGATCTGGTGCCTGTCCCAGCGTCACCTGCACCCCTAGTTAGCAAGATGGTGATGCTCCAGTGGTTTCCTCAGGGGAACCAGCACAGCTAGCAGGGCAGGCCCAACCGGATACATCCCCCGCCGCTGCTCTGACCTCCAGGGCACCTGCGGCCACTCCTGTCTTCTTAGGGAACCCTGTTCTCCCACATTATAGTGGGGATCCATTTACGCTGAGGGATTTTAAAGAGAAGATATCCAGCCTCTTCGCTTTTTATGCTTTCTCCCCTCATCTACAGGTGCATTTACTTACTGGACAGTTGCAGGGACCTGCATTGGAGGAGGTACGCACATGGCCATCGGCCGACAAGGCTACAGTGGAAAAGATTTTTGAGGGGCTCTATCAAGTGTTCGAGTCTCACTCCCCCTCTGAGGTACGTTTAAGATTGTATGAGCGACGACAGAAGACAGAAACCAGGTGAGACTCTCCGGGCCTATGCTGTGGCCCTGCAGAATGCCTTAGAAGCAGTACAAAAGCTAGACGGCATCACGCCCGATCAGGGTAACCGGGTGCTGATGGACAGGTTCATAGACGTTGCCCAGAATAAGTGGGATAAAGCCCAACTCAGGATGCTGGCAGCACAAAACCCTGATATGGCTTTTCCCGCCTTCAAGAGACTGACCATTAAGGTCATTGAATCCAGCACCGATGCTGAAGAAAATAGGCCCCAGCCATAAATACACCCCAGCCGGCTGCTGTGTCATCCCCCTGTAGTCTCTGGGCTAATGACTTGCAACATTCACTAAAGCTGTGAAAGAAATGGTGAGGAGAACTAGTTCCTCATCCTCTAAAGAGACTGCCCCTCGTCCCACCAGGCCGCCTAATAATCCCCCTGTACGACCCCCTGGGACTCAACGGCCTGTCTGTAGTTATTGCAACAAGCCTGGACACTGGAAGAGACAATGCTGGGCTTTAAACGGGCATCCCCTGGGGTCGAGGACCGCACCCCGGGAGTAATTACAGAAGGTCCGGAATCAACCAGCACCAAAACAGGACTCTCTATGTATGTTGCTCCTTGCCCCTATGTACAAATAGTAGTAGAAGGGGTTAAATTGCAAGCTTTTTTTGACACTGGGTCCCAGGTGTCCACTATTTCTCGAGGGGTGTTTTATAAGCATTGGGGTCCTGAAATGTTGTGTGAACCTCATGATGTAGATTTTCGTGTAATGGCAGGGAATGGGAAACCAGTACCCAAGCATGGCTACTGGGAGACCACAGTGCAAGTGGGGAATCATGTTCTTAGGGGACAAGGTATTATTATTACTAGTGTTGTTGATGATCATGCAGCTGAGTTTATTTTGGGAATAAACATGAGACACTGTTTTGATGACATAGTTAACTCATTACAAGCTTCTATTCCCTACATGTCACCACCCTCTGGCCGGAGAGCCGCGCAACACCACCTCAGGACACTCCAAGCTGAATGAAAATTTGTCAATCCTCACGGAGAGATCTGCCGGGTGAGAGTTCAAGACATGCGGTCCGTCGCACTCCTGGAACCCATGCAATTGGAAGACTACCCTTTGGTACGTGCCGCAAGAAGCCTTGTCACTGTGCGGAATGGCAGAGTTCCGGTTCGACAGTGGTCAACCTCTCCCCTGTTGTCACCAGATTGGCCAAATATACCCATGTTGCTCAGCTGCATCATCTGGATGTGATGTCCGAACCTCAAGTGGCCAGACAATGGACTGCTCAGACTACCCCAGGGCCCGACAAGGACCGGAAGGACCCCTGGTGGACTCAGTTACAGATAGGAGAGGACGAAACTCCTCAGGACCAAATTGGAGGAGTCATTCAGGTGGCTAAACAGTTTCAAGAAGCCTTCCGCAAACACCCCACTGACTTTGGCAGGACCACGATGATCCAGCATCGGATTCTAACTGGAGATAGTCCCCCCCATCAAGGAGAGGCACCGGCCGGTTGCTCCTGCAATGTACCAGACTGTAAAAAAAATGTTGCAGGAAATAAAGGAAGCTGACGTCATCCGAGAAAGCCAGAGTCCTTGGGCTGCTCCTTTAGTCCTTGTTAAGAAAAAGGATGGAACCATCCAATTTAGTGTGGACTACAGGAAGTTGAATGACATCACCCATAAGGACGCATACCCTCTTCCTAGGAGAGTCCCTCACTGCTCTGGGATCAGCGGCTTACTTTTCCACACTGGACCTGACGAGTGGGTACTGGCAAGTCTCTATGGCCGAAGAGGATCAAGAAAAGATGGCATTTGTGACCCTGATGGGGCTCTTCGAGTTCAAGAGTATGCCCTTTGGGCTTTACAGCGCTCTGGCTACCTTTCAGCGGTTGATGGAGAGATGCCGTGGGCATTTGAATTTTCAGACTGATTCTATATCTGGATGACGTCATCGTCTACTCTCGAACGTACCAAGAGCATCTGGAACATCTCCGAGAAGTCTTCCAGGTCCTAATACAACATGGCCTGAAAGTAAAGCCCTCCAAGTGCCACCTGTTGAAGCCTAAGGTCCACTATCTGGGGCATGTCGTCCGTGCTGAAGGTGTGCAACCTGACCCCGATAAAGTGAGTTCCGTGAAAGAGTGGCCTACACCTAGAACTGTGCGCGAGGTTCGAAGCTTCCTGGGGTTTGCCGGTTATTACAGGCGGTTCATCCCTCATTTTGCCCAGATCGCCGGGCCTCTGACTACAATGTTACAGGAATTGCCAAGGAAAACTACAACGGGAGACTCCCTGTACCGTGGGGTGAAGACATAGAAGTAGCTTCTCGAGCTCTGAAGCATCTCCTTACTGAGACTCCTATGCTAGCCTACCCCTAATACAGCCAGCCGTTTCGGTTATACACTGATGCCAGCTTTGAAGGCTTGGGGGCTATGCTGTCGCAGATGCAAGACTGTAAGGAGAGAGTCATAGCCTATGCTAGCCGACACCTTCGGGGTGCTGAGAAGAATTATGCTAATTACAGTTCTTTCAAGCTTGAACTCCTTGCTCTGATCTGGGCGGTCACCGAGAAATTCAAGGACTATTTGGCAGCCACGCCTTTCTTAGTTTACACCGACAACAATCCATTGGCGCATCTGAACACTGCCAAGTTGGGGGCCATTGATCAACGCTGGGCTTCCCGATTGGCCAACTATGATTTCAATATCAAATACCGCAGTGGAAAGAGTAATGTTAATGTGGATGTGCTCTCTCGTATGGCTCCCGGTGAAGAGCCCCCATGGAGGATGTATGGGAAGATGTGGAGATGCCGCCCTTTTATCAGAGGTTCGTGGCCCAGAATACTCTAACCACCCAAGAAGGTGATGACCCTGGGCCTCCTAAGATACCTGAAGACCTGTACACTTGGAGGACTCTGCAAGATGAGAGTAGGGTCATGGGAGACCGCTTGGACTACTTACTGCAAAAGAGAGTGCCGACAAGGCTCCGCAAGGTGCAAAGGGACTTGGAATTGAAGCGACAAAGGAATCGTCTGTTCCTCCACAAAGGACTGTTATATCGAAATTCCTCTGACCCAGTCTCTGGAGAACACCTGCATCAGATCTTGGTCCCCCGAAGAGATGCCGCCATGATTCTCAATGCTTATCACAACCAGTCGGGACACTTTGGGGTCCACAAGACCGAGGCCACTATCCAGAGAAGATTTGATATAGGGATGCATGGAGATATCGAGAAGTGGTGTGCCGAGTGCAATCTGTAATGTCACCAAGAATCCTCGCAAGGACGCCAGAGCCCCATTGCATCCCATTCATACGGAGAGGCCTAACCAACTGGTTGCCCTGGATCACGTGAAGTTAGCCCCTGCTGGGTAAGGATACACCTATGCCTTGACTATGGGGGATCATTACTCCAAATGGGTAGTTGTTGTGCCTGTCAAAGACCTTACCGCCAGGACGACCGCCCAGGTCTTCTACAGCTATTGGATTCAACCCCTCGGGTGTCCTGAATTGGTCCTCACTGATCGGGGAACCGCGTTTGAAGCTCAACTGTTCCGAGAACTCTGTCAGTTTCACGATTGTAGGAAGCTCAGGACCACTGCATATCACCCTCAAGGGAATAGGCTGTGCGAGATAATTAATCAGGTGTTTGTTCACATGCTAAGGGCAGCATCTGTTTCGAAGCACGAAGAGTGGCCTAGACTACTGCCTGAACTGGTGGAAATTTATAATAATACTGTCCACTGTTCCACCGGGTACACTCCCTTCTTTTTGATGATGGGCCGACACGGTCAACTGCCTAAAGACAGAGCCTCCGGCTTGCAAGCACCTTTCAACCACTCTCCTCAGACTTCTCAAGATTGGGTCTCTGAGCACCAGAGAAGGATTGAAGAAGCCAAGAAGATGGGGGAGGCTCAGTACAGACAACAAAAGGACTACAACCGGCATGCATCCGCTCGACCACTGCAACTTGGGGATAGAGTCTGGCACCTCGGTTTTCTCGGTTGCATAAGCTGGATTCTCTGTGGGAGACGGAGCTCTACACTATTACAGCCCTGCCATACCCCAACATGGACGTTTATGAGGTGCGGAAGGAGGGGTTCCAGCCACAGGTGGTCCACCGCAATAGGATAAAGTTGTGCATGAAGGATGACTTTCCTGAACCACCTCCTCCAACTCCCTCAGAGGCAAGGCCGACAAGAGAGTATGTTCCGGGAGAGGGAATCCACCCCACAATGGATGTTCCGCTGTTCTCCTCTCCTCATCGTGCCATGTTCTTTGGGGTACAGTGCCCGGCTGCAGTACAACCAACTTTGATCTCTTCGCCTGGCCCAGAGTGTCCTCCAGTAACAGCTCCAAGTACTCCTGTTCTTCTACCAAGTACTCCACAACTTCCCTCACCAAACCCAATTTCATATATTTTATATGTGCTTAATAAAAGCTATGTTTTAAGAGTGGGAATTGAATAAGGGGACTAGTGACCTCGGACATGTCCCTTGGTCAATGGTTTTCTGTTCTCTCCTTTTTATAGAAAAAGAGGGGTGATTTTATATTTTATTAGTGGAGGGGCTTTTACATAACTTTTTATTTTTCATATTTTAAGTCACCTTTGTGGACTATTATATGCGAACATTAGGTTGCCTCCATTGTATAATGCTGTGCCTTTTGCATAGCATTATACAGGGTCATCAGTGGCGGGAATGTAATGGTGAAACAAGTCGGACCCATGGAGGCCGCACCTCACAACCTACAGGACTCTAAGAATCTGTTGCTGATGTCTTGGGGCCAGAATCCACCTGACACCTACTAAGGACTTTTTGCCCTAAATGACTTGTCTTTCTATATACATTGATAGAGAAAATATCGACACATAAAACAAGGAAACCCAAGTAATAAAATATATTTATATAGATGGAAAAGTCACAAGGAAGCAGCGTCACACAGGACACAGGACATCCGGCTTGAAAAAGGTTCCAGGAGGGAGAAGAAATTTCACTTTTGTTTGGCATGTGATGCAATAAACGTATTCATGTAGATTTTTCACAGTTTTTGGAGTGCTGTGCATTTTTATTTACATAGATAGTGTGATGACTCGCTCTTGCAGATAGGTGCGGTTCAAGTATAGAGGCAAGGAAACAGTACTTTTCAAATCAAAATTTAGTGTTTTATTCACAATTGTCAAAGTCTTTAAATGCAGAACAAAGGAAAACGTAACAAAAGTCCACCTGTATTCCTTGGTGTTTGTTCACACCTGAGTCCATGCCATGCAGCATCAAGCAAGTCTTTTCCAAGCCTCCAGGCAGGCTGCTGACCAGCTTCCAACCTCTCAGGGAAGAACTCCACATTCAGCTCTCTCTGGCACTGTGAGCTGCAACTAAAAAATTCCCCTCAGCTGGTGAAGCAGGTTGCCTTTAAGGCCAACAAAAGGTGGCCTGGATTGTGGGGAATGATCCCCACCCTTCACTTGATCATTCCCAGTAAGAGCCGTCCCGATTGGCCTTCCAGCCATACTACGGCCATAGTGTCAGTATCCATCGCAGCACAGACACTGGATAAATACCGGCTATTACTTCACCAAGGCCAGGAGCCTTGGTGACATATATCGCTCATCAACCACAATGCCTTTCACCTTACATAGTCACATAGTTAGTACGGTCGAAAAAAGACATATGTCCATCAAGTTCAACCAGGGAATTAAGGGGTAGGGGTGTGGCGCGATATTGGGGAAGGGATGGGATTTTATATTTCTTCATAAGCATTAATGTTATTTTGTTCCAGGAATGTATCTAATCCTGTTCTCACATACCTCCCCCCCCCCTTTGTTCAAGCTGAGGGGGTGAACACTTGTGCAACAGTGGATTCGTGATAGGGCATCGGCGTTGCCTAGCAAACGACCCACTCTGTGTTCAACCCTAAACTTGAAATTCTGTAATCACAGAAACCACCTGGTGACCCTGGCATTTTTATCCTAGGCCTGGCACATCCACTTAAGGAGGGAATGATCCGTCACGAGACGAAACTTCCTGCCCAACAGATAATAGTGGAGAGACTCGAGTGCACACTTAATGGCCAGGCACTCTCTCTCACTATACTATACATGGTCTCGTCTGGGGTCAGTTTGTGGCTGAGAAAGACAACGGGATGCTCTTCCCCATTGACTTCTTGGGAGAGTACAGTACCAAAACCTACCTGAGGCATCAGTCTGTACCACAAATTCCCTTTTGAAGGGCCTGCTCTGCCTATTCATTCCAGTGCACCATTACGGACTTGCATCCCTTTAGGAGGTCTGTTATGGGCGCAGCCACCGTAGTAAAATGGGGGATGAATCTCACATAGTAACCCACAATTCCTAGAAACGGCTTCACTTGTCGGGTAGTGACAGGTCAGGGCCAATTCCGGATGGCCTCTATTTTGTTTACCTGGGGTTTGACAACTACACGCCCAATGACATACCCCAGGTATTTGGTCTCTTCCAAACCTATGGCACATTTTTTGGGGTTAGCAGTTAACCCGGCCTTCCTAAGGGACTCTACCACAGCCTTTACTTTTGGAAGGTGACTTTCCCAGTCTGTACTGTGGATGATAATATCGTCCAGATAAGCTGAGGCATTCCGACGATGTGGCCGAAGTACAATATCCATTAGCCTTTGAAACGTTGTGGGAGCGCCATGTACACCAAAGGGTAACACCTTGTACTGAAATAAACCTTCTGGTGTGATAAAGGCTGTTTTCTCTTTGGCAGCCTCTGTCAAGGCACCTGCCAGTACCCTTTTGTGAGGTCCAAAACAGAAAAATACCGAGCCTGTCCTAGCCTTTCAATAAGCTCATCAACTCTGGGCATGGGCTATGCATCAAACTTGGACACCTCATTAAGTTTGCGGAGATTGTTACAGAACTGCAACGTATCGTCTGGCTTCGGTATTTAGACTATTGGACTGGCCCACTCACTTTTTGACTCCTTGATGACATCCAATTTTAACATCTACTGTACTTCTTCAGAGATGGCTTGTCCCGCGACTCAGGTACCCGGTATGGTTTCAACTGTATTTTTATCTGGGGTTCAGTGACTATGTCATGGCGGATGACAGAAGTACGTCCAGGAAGGTCTGAGAACACATCTGTGTTCCTACTGACGAACTCCCTTGCCTCCTGAGTCTGTGCAGAGGAAAGGCTGTCAGCAATTTTCACTGTGGCAACTGCACCAGACTGCACCAGACTGAGGGACGGGAAACTCCACCCCTAACAAACCTGTCCGGGGGCTGTCATCCACACTAGTCTCCCTATCTCTTCAGGGTTTCGACAAGTTTACATGGTACACTTTGTGGTGTCCCGGTACCGTATTGCATCCATTACCTAGTGTAGAAGTCCCCAAAGTCCGAGTACCTATGTTCAGGTAGGGTTCCTCAGGTGGGACAGCCCCTAGTCGCCTCTCCTTGAGTCTAACTTTAATGTTCATAAATGTATATATTAATATGTATATCTATATTGTATAGAAATGTATAGTACTTACCTTGTTCAGAGTCGCAGGACCTTCAGTCATGTCACCATGCTAGTAACCTCTATAGTATGTTGCAGGACCTTAGGAGGTCCTTGGATCACGTGTTACCCACAAATCTCTGTAAAGGTGATTGACATCCGTTTGGACCAATTAGCGTTAGTCCAGCCCCTGCCCATATAATGGAGCTGCGTCCAATTATCGTTCTCTTGGGTTGCTGCTCTTGTGAATGCCGGACTAACAGGACGGTGTGCTACGCAACTTTCAAAAACACGCTAGGCCTCAAAACCTACGGCCTTAACAGAACCAAAAATCGTGAGTTTTACTCTAATCCCTGCTAATGCTAGCGTGACTACTGGACCGCAACTAATTCCCATAAATCCAGTGGAACAGCGCAATAGACTAAAGATTTTTAAAGCTAAAGTCCCAACCATTGTCAATCTCCAAAAGGAAGCCGTTATATTGATAAGAGACTGTTATGTTAATGAAGGGTACAGAAAATCTTCAGTAAAGTTAACGCTGTTTACAGAAGCTTTCCAGTTGTGGACAATCCATTATTACTCACTACCTCAAACCTATTATCATCTACCTCCCTATCGTTCCTGGGAAGGGCGGCGGTAGGAAAAGCTTTATTGAGGAGCCCTCACCCTGGCGTCACGAATTACAAGGATTAACAAGCACCCTTTAATACCCGCACAGCTACACTCCCCATATCCTACATCCCCCAAGCTACCACAACTTGGTCTGGCTTCCTTCGCCCCGGGCTGGTGTACCCTGTATGTCACCTACCCTACCTTTTTGAACACTTCGTAGGGACCCTGCTACCTAGCCAGAAACAATAACTTGATCTCCTGGGTTAAAATTCCGAACCCGAGCCTGACGATTAAAAACTCTACTCTGAGTTGCTTAGCTGCCCCCATATATTCCCTAACCAAGGGCAATACTGTTTCCATCCGTTCCTGCAACTGAGTGACATACTCAACTACACTTTTGTGTGGCGTGGGCTGTTGTTCCCATGCCTCTTTAGCTAGGTCTAACAGACCACATGGATGTCTGCCCTATAGGAGTTCAAAGGGCGAGAACTCAGTAGAAGCCTGGGGCACTTCTTGCACTGCGAACATGAGATAGGGCAGCAAAAGATCCCAATTTTTCCCATCTCTAGACACCACCTGCTTTTAACATATTTTTTAATGTTTGGTTAAACCTTTCTACCAGGCCGGCCGTCTGCGGGTGGTACACGGAGGTCCGTAGTGGTTTTACCTGCAGCAACTTACTGAGCTCTTTCATTACCTTTGACATAGACGGGGTGACCTGGTCAGTCAACACCTCTTTAAGTAAGTCCACTTGGGAAAACATCTCCATTAGCTCCTTAGCTATGAGTATGGCAGAGTTATGTCGCAGAGGTAGCGCCTCGGGATACAGAGTAGCATAGTCCAGGACTACCAGGATGTGTTGGTGCCCCCTAGCGGATTTCGGCAACGGGCCTACAAGAGCCATAGCGATCCATTCAAACGGGACCTCGATAATCGGGAGGGGGACCAGGGGACTACGGTAATGTGGCTGGGCGCAAGTTATTTGGCATGTTGGAAAGGATTCACAATACCTTTCAACCTTCTTATACACGTTGGGCCAGTAAAAACGCTGCAAAATTTGGTCCTGCATCTTCTGCTGGCCCAGGTGCCTCCTAGAACATGTTGGTTGGCTAACTCTAACACAAGCCTCCGAAATGCTTTTATAACCACCTTCATTTTGGCGACACTGCTTTGCCTTGACTCTTTGGAGAAAACACTCCCGCTGTACTGTCAGTCACTTGTCGGCAGGATCGTTGCCCCTAGCAACCACTCCAACAAGTTATCCCAGGCTCCGTTCTTCGCAAACAGCGTGCTGCAACTCAATCGCTGACCTTACTGCGTTGCCCGTGTCATTCACCAAATGTGATGACTCGCTCTTGCAGATAGGTCTGGTTGCAGTATAGAGGCAAGGAAACAGGACTTTTCAAATCAAAGTTCAGTGTTTTATTCACACTTGACAAACAGTCTTTAAATGCAGAACAAATGCAAACGTAACAAAAGTCCACCTGTATTCTATAGGTGTTTGTTCACACAAGAGTCCATGCCATACAGCATCAAACAAGTCTTTTCCAGGCCTCCAGGCAGGCTGCTGACCATCTTCCAACCTCTTAGGGAAGGACTCCACTCTCAGCTCTCTCTGGCAGTGTGAGCTCCAATTAGCAAATCCCCCTCAGCTGGTGAAGCAGGTTGCCTTTAAGGCCACCAAAAGGCGGCCTGGATTGTGGGGAATGGCCCCCACCCTACACTTGGCCATTCCCAGTAAAAGCGGTCCCAGATAGGCCTTCCAGCCATACTACAGCCACAGTGTCAGTCTGCATTGCAGCACAGACACTGAATAAATACCGGCTCTTACTTCACCAAGGCCAGGAACCTTGGTGACACATACCGACCATCAACCACAATGCCTTTCACCTTCTCACAATAGATAGATATGAGATAGATAGATATGAGATAGATAGATAGATAGATATATCTATCCATTTTTTTTTGGGGGGGGGGGGGGGGGGGTTGGGGTGGAGATGGGACCTATGGCTCCTAGTCTGATGTTGCTATATCCTCCGCTGAAAATAGGTCTAAGATAACATGGTCACATGATGATGTTTCCTCTGGCGTCATGTCATCTAGTTGATCCTCAAGTGCTCGATCTAGAAGAGGCACTTTCAATGGATCAACTGCCAGGACGCTCTCGGCTTCGATCATGTCGCTCTTGGATGTTGTCATAGTAAGAACCTAAGAAATGAAAGAAGAGCCGGACATATTGTAACCATTCATATTCACTGACATATAAAGGCCCCAGACACAACAAAGCTGCTACATGTGAACAAGACCTTGTAAATCTGGATTTCATATACTGACCTTGAAGTCCCAATACAGCATGATTTGGCTGATAAATGAGCAGACCAATACAACCCACTCCAAGATGGTCAGCGTTATTCTGGAAGACTGAAAATAAAACAGACATATACATTTGACTTTGTCCATTTTGGTCTTCCCCTTTATTCACCAAGCAGTGGTGGGAATTACTGGGATTGGGATCCCATAACCATGTGAAGAAGTTCGCCCTATGTAGAATATACATACCTGTGTGCAATACTCGCTGGTGCAGGTGTACATTGCTGTCATTTTACAGGATAACCCTGAAAGGAGGACGTCTATAGGAAAATAACCTCAACCCTGCAGAATGGGGTCATATTTTAGTAGAAAAACACAATTTCATGGTGGACGACAGAAGTGACAAGATAACCCAGCTCCACCACCATCAATGGCAAAGGACAGAACCTAAAAAGTCATTATGGTGTCTGAAAGGATTAACTGGAGTTTCCTTTAATCCCATAACATAACATAGTGAATTGTAAAGGATACGGATAATGTTAGCCAGCAAGATGGTAACTGACAGCACCGTGGTGGTAAGGCGTCTACATCTACGGTCCCTGGAGCCTGGGTACAGCTGAGATGCCAATGATATGCCTCCGTAGATGATCATACTAGATAAAACTGCCAGGCAGCTATCATTAAGCATTGCTGAATCCTAGAGGAAAACAAAGAAAATATGACATTTCACAATATACATATCCTGTCCTAGATGACCTATCATCAGACAACACATAGAGCTCCATATCATTATACACCATTAGCAGATATATGATTGTCCTGGATACTTAATATCTGCCAATGGTAAGTATCCAGGATAATCCTACATCTGCCAATGGTGTTATTATATTATCTGTATTCTTATACTGGGCCTTATGTATCATTGGGAGGGGGTGTGAGCTCAGGCCCATTCTGTCCCAAGACCTACAGATCAGCAGGTTATCTGCCAATACATGGCCCCAGCTGTGCTGCTCTTCTCCTGGGTAAGGGGGCTTCATAGGTGACCAGCTAAGGGGCCCTAACACCACAGAATCTGTATAAACAAACCTGTATCAATGGGGTAATGATGTTGCCAACACACGTCATCCATCCGAATACCAACATCCACGTTTGGCAGGTGACTCCACAAAGGATTTTCTTCAGGGCCTTGATCTCCATGGATTTGTAGATTATAAACAAAATCCCGGCCTCTGAAATCCATATACAGAACAGTCTATAGATGGTATATATACCACACAAAGCATATACATGTCTGAAGATATTAACAATTAGAAAATATACAGGAGATATAATTCAGTAACACATAGTGGATCTGCCAAAACTTGTCTGAAAACATGTGCTGAAGCTGTCATGGCGGCCATGTTAGTAGTTACTCAAGCTGTGACGCCGCTATAAAGGTGGTAAGGGTCACAGTTACCCCCCTGTCACTACACTATATGCTGCGGCCTGTGGCTGCATAGATGGGTCACACAGACCAATCAGTACAGTACTACGTTTAGGGGCGGACTGACGGGAGGTTCACCCCCACTAACCTACCTAAGCTTATAGTGCGGGGGACCCTCTTTTTAACGTTGCTTCTCTTACCCCATTACGTGCAGCTGTTCAGAAGATACGAGCAGACTGTCTACATACTATTCCTGAGAATCTAGCAATAAGGAGCATTCCCAATGGGCTTTTAGCGACAATAACAAGTCTTCACTTCGGCTGTTGGCCCTGCCCCTTTATTATTCACTGCTAGTTGGGTCCGCCCCTTCATTACTATTCACAGCTCCTCGGCCCCGCCCCCTTCATTACACCATCCCTGTACACTTCTCCCTCTCAGCACCCTCCCCGACACCCTCCCACCCACCAATATGTACACAGAGCTAGGACCCCAAGACCAGGCCAAAGCTTTCCCATGCTCCTGAATGGCTAAAATGTGTCAGTACTAAGTAAATCATGTGCCTTTCAGGAGCCTGGGAAAGCTTTGTGTGACAGTCAGACCCTGCAATCATTACAGGCTTCTGAATGGCACATGATTGGCTTAGTACGGACACATTTCTGGCCATTCAGGTGCCTAAGAAAGCTGTTTGACAAACCCTGTAATTACTTATGCTACTGTAATCATTACAGGACCATGAGTCATTACAGGGTCTGTCACACACAGCTTCCCCATGCTCCTGAATGGCACATCTGTTTAGTACAGCAACCACATGCCACTGCAGGGATTAATATATGACATCTGAAGTTTGCCTTTGCATAAAGTTATCAAGCTACAAGCAGATATGCCATTCAGGAGCATGGAAAAGTTAGGTGACAATATCTGACCTAGCTTTTCTATGCTCCTGAATGGCATTTCTGCTTGATGGCTGATGGGAATGGTCAGGTGGGCCCTGGCTAAACTTCTGCACCCATGACACTTTAGCTACACCTTTGTACTCAGGATGGCACTAATAATAAATCCTATAGATACATGTAGTGCACTTACCTAGCAGAGAAGACACGGTGGAAACCACAGTCAGCACGATGGATTCTGGGTATTGTGCTCCAGTGTCACTGAGGAGAAATAGATTCCATATATAACATTAGCAGGGCCGGTCACTAGTAACAAGGGCCGGTCACTAGTAACAAGGGCCGGTCACTAGTAACAAGGGCCGGTCACTAGTAACAAGGGCCGGTCACTAGTAACAAGGGCCGGTCACTAGTAACAAGGGTCGGTCACTAGTAACAAGGGCCGGTCACTAGTAACAAGGGCCGGTCACTAGTAACAAGGGCCGGTCACTAGGAACAAGGGTCGGTCACTAGGAACAAGGGCCGGTCACTAGGAACAAGGGCCGGTCACTAGGAACAAGGGCCGGTCACTAGTAACAAGGGTCGGTCACTAGTAACAAGGGCCGGTCACTAGTAACAAGGGCCGGTCACTAGTAACAAGGACCGGTCACTAGTAACAAGGGTGGGTCACTAGTTACAAGGGCCGGTCACTAGTAACAAGGGTGGGTCACTAGTAACAAGGGCCGGTCACTAGTAACAAGGGTGGGTCACTAGTTACAAGGACCGGTCACTAGTAACAAGGGTGGGTCACTAGTAACAAGGGCCGGTCACTAGTAACAAGGGTGGGTCACTAGTAACAAGGACCGGTCACTAGTAACAAGGGCCGGTCACTAGTTACAAGGACCGGTCACTAGTAACAAGGGTGGGTCACTAGTAACAAGGGCCGGTCACTAGTAACAAGGGTGGGTCACTAGTTACAAGGGCCGGTCACTAGTAACAAGGGCCGGTCACTAGTAACAAGGGCCGGTCACTAGTAACAAGAATTGGTCACTAGTAACAAGGGCCGGTCACTAGTAACAAGGGCCGGTCACTAGTAACAAGGGCCGGTCACTAGTAACAAGGGCCGGTCACTAGTAACAAGGGCCGGTCACTAGTAACAAGGGCCGGTCACTAGTAACAAGGGTCGGTCACTAGTAACAAGGGTCGGTCACTAGTAACAAGGGCCGGTCCCTAGTAACAAGGGCCGGTAACTAGTAACAAGGGCCGGTCACTAGTAACAAGGGCCGGTCACTAGTAACAAGGGCCGGTCACTAGTAACAAGGGCCGGTCACTAGTAACAAGGGACGGTCACTAGTAACAAGGGACGGTCACTAGTAACAAGGGCCGGTCACTAGTAACAAGGGCCGGTCACTAGTAACAAGGGTGGGTCACTAGTTACAAGGGCCGGTCACTAGTAACAAGGGCCGGTCACTAGTAACAAGGGCCGGTCACTAGTAACAAGAATTGGTCACTAGTAACAAGGGCCGGTCACTAGTAACAAGGGCCGGTCACTAGTAACAAGGGCCGGTCACTAGTAACAAGGGCCGGTCACTAGTAACAAGGGCCGGTCACTAGTAACAAGGGTCGGTCACTAGTAACAAGGGTCGGTTACTAGTAACAAGGGCCGGTCCCTAGTAACAAGGGCCGGTAACTAGTAACAAGGGCCGGTCACTAGTAACAAGGGCCGGTCACTAGTAACAAGGGCTGGTCACTAGTAACAAGGGACGGTCACTAGTAACAAGGGCCGGTCACTAGTAACAAGGGTCGGTCACTAGTAACAAGGGCCGGTCACTAGTAACACTAACAAGAAACATCTATTTTTTTCTTAAAGCGCATGGTGTATTGTAGGATTCCCACCAATGTCCCTATAGAGTCTCCTACCTGATGCTGATGATCCCTGTTTGGTAATGGCCTTGTGCGATGGTCATGGTGAAGGTGGTAAGGACACCCACGAAGGTCCATATTGCCCAAAACAATGGCAGGATAGCCAGGGTTGGGCTCGTCATATTTGAAGAAGAAATATATTTCACTCTCAGGAAAACTGAGCGCTTTCAATCTGAACTAACAGAAAGTGAAGGGTTTGCCTGTATCCTGCAGTGGTATAACCGACCACCATCTGTGATGTCATCACATTCTATACCTGATGATGTCACGTCCTTGGTTGCTGATGTATTAGAAGTATTACAATTATCCATACAGCAAATCTGTATTATATATGGAAATATCACAAATAACCCCTAATATAAAGTTATTATCAAAACTACCTACAAGAAGAATTCTTGTGACCCTAAGGGGTGCAGAGGAGATGTGTTCTCTACTACTGCCCACTGCCAACAGGAGACGTCTGTGCCCACAATGTGCCCTCTATGAGAGCTCCGGCGTCTCTACAACCCCTCACAAAAACCAACTTACAGGACCTCACCAGCTTTTATACGTCGTAGGAATTACAAATCTTATACTTATTACCAGGGGTCAAGTCCTGAGAAAAAAGTGTGGGAACTCACCCTCAGTTTCGACTTAAAGGGGTACTAGACATCTTATACCCTATCCAAAGGATGTCTGACCCCCATGTTCTCCCTGCTGCTCACGGCGTTCGTTTAGAGCGTTGGATGCAGCGCCAGAGGCTCATGACGTTACGGTCACGGCCCCTCAATGCAAGTCTATGGGAGGGGGCGTGACGGCCGTCACGCCCCCTCCCATAGACTTGCATTGAGGGGGCATTACTGTGACGTCACGAGCCTCTTCCCTCCATCACCAGTCATCTGGCACGGAGCGAAATTTGGGGTGCCACAGCCGAGATCGCAGGGGTCCCCAGCAGTGGGACCCCTGCGATCAGACCTCTTATCCCCTATCCTTTGAATAGGGGATAACATGTCTAGGGGTGGAGTAACCCATTAAGGGCTGGTCCTGCATGACTCCTGCTAATGGGAACTACGTTCCTGCTATAGAAAAAGTGCAGGAACTCCGTTCTCATGAGAAGGGACGTGCACACATAGGGTTCAAAGGGGGGCCCTGTCCCTGCCCTTTAGCCGACCATCTCCCTGCCCTTCATTTAGAAGTGAGCCTCTCTGCAGGGGTCACTGGTATAGAGCTGGCACTCTTGGAGATGCTCGGTTCCTTTAACAACCCCCCCCCCCTCCCCCACCCAGCTCCTCCGTCTTCCTCCTCCTGTTGCTGAACGATCTCGCACAGTGTAACGTACTGTCTGCCGATGAGTGATCGAGTCTACAGGCAGCAGGGAGCACAGAGTCCTGCCTGAACATCCATTTACTGAACTATTCCCTGCGCCCAGCCGGCTTCCTATAAAAGGGAGTGCAGATGTATTGTGTGTAATGTGTGTAATGTGTATGCAGATGTATTGTGTGATCATGTGTGTAATGTGTATGCAGATGTATTGTGTGATCATGTGTGTGTAATGTGTATGCAGATGTATTGTGTGAACATGTGTGTGTGTAATGTGTATGCAGAAGTATTGTGTGAACATGTGTGTAATGTGTATGCAGATGTATTGTGTGAACATGTATGTGTAATGTGTATGCAGATGTATTGTGTGATCATGTGTGTAATGTGTATGCAGATGTATTGTGTGATCATGTGTGTGTAATGTGTATGCAGATGTATTGTGTGATCATGTGTGTGTAATGTGTATGCAGATGTATTGTGTGATCATGTGTGTAATGTGTATGCAGATGTATTGTGTGTAATGTGTGTGTAATGTGTATGCAGATGTATTGTGTGATCATGTGTGTGTAATGTGTATGCAGATGTATTGTGTGATCATGTGTGTAATGTGTATGCAGATGTATTATGTGTAATGTGTGTGTAATGTGTATGCAGATGTATTGTGTGATCATGTGTGTAATGTGTATGCAGATGTATTGTGTGATCATGTGTGTAATGTGTATGCAGATGTATTGTGTGAACATGTGTGTGTAATGTGTATGCAGATGTATTGTGTGATCATGTGTGTAATGTGTATGCAGATGTATTGTGTGATCATGTGTGTAATGTGTATGCAGATGTATTGTGTGATCATGTGTGTGTAATGTGTATGCAGATGTGTTGTGTGAACATGTGTGTGTAATGTGTATGCAGATGTATTGTGTGAACATGTGTGTAATGTGTATGCAGATGTATTGTGTGATCATGTGTGTGTAATGTGTATGCAGATGTATTGTGTGAACATGTGTGTAATGTGTATGCAGATGTATTGTGTGATCATGTGTGTGTAATGTGTATGCAGATGTATTGTGTGATCATGTGTGTGTAATGTGTATGCTGATGTATTGTGTGTAATGTGTATGCAGATGTATTGTGTGATCATGTGTGTAATGTGTATGCAGATGTATTGTGTGATCATGTGTGTAATGTGTATGCAGATGTATTGTGTGAACATGTGTGTGTAATGTGTATGCAGATGTATTGTGTGAACATGTGTGTGTAATGTGTATGCAGATGTATTGTGTGAACATGTGTGTGTAATGTGTATGCAGATGTATTGTGTGAACATGTGTGTGTAATGTGTATGCAGATGTATTGTGTGATCATGTGTATGTAATGTGTATGCAGATGTATTGTGTGAACATGTGTGTGTAATGTGTATGCAGATGTATTGTGTGAACATGTGTGTGTAATGTGTATGCAGATGTATTGTGTGAACATGTGTGTGTAATGTGTATGCAGATGTATTGTGTGATCATGTGTATGTAATGTGTATGCAGATGTATTGTGTGAACATGTGTGTGTAATGTGTATGCAGATGTATTGTGTGAACATGTGTGTAATGTGTATGCAGATGTATTATGTGTAATGTGTATGCAGATGTATTATGTGTAATGTGTGTGTAATGTGTATGCAGATGTATTGTGTGAACATGTGTGTGTAATGTGTATGCAGATGTATTGTGTGAACATGTGTGTGTAATGTTTATGCAGATGTATTGTGTGAACATGTGTGTGTAATGTGTATGCAGATGTATTGTGTGAACATGTGTGTGTAATGTGTATGCAGAAGTATTGTGTGAACATGTGTGTAATGTGTATGCAGATGTATTGTGTGAACATGTATGTAATGTGTATGCAGATGTATTGTGTGAACATGTGTGTGTAATGTGTATGCAGATGTATTGTGTGAACATGTGTGTGTAATGTGTATGCAGATGTATTGTGTGAACATGTGTGTGTAATGTGTATGCAGATGTATTGTGTGAACATGTGTGTGTAATGTGTATGCAGATGTATTGCGTGATCATGTGTGTGTAATGTGTATGCAGATGTATTGTGTGATCATGTGTGTAATGTGTATGCAGATGTATTGTGTGTGAACATGAGTGTAATGTGTATGCAGATGTATTGTGTGAACATGTGTATGTAATGTGTATGCAGATGTGTTGTGTGAACATGTGTGTAATGTGTATGCAGATGTATTGTGTGATCATGTGTGTAATGTGTATGCAGATGTATTGTGTGATCATGTGTGTAATGTGTATGCAGATGTATTGTGTGAACATGTGTATGTAATGTGTATGCAGATGTATTGTGTGAACATGTGTATGTAATGTGTATGCAGATGTATTGTGTGATCATGTGTGTGTAATGTGTATGCAGATGTATTGTGTGATCATGTGTGTAATGTGTATGCAGATGTATTGTGTGATCATGTGTGTGTAATGTGTATGCAGATGTATTGTGTGATCATGTGTGTGTAATGTGTATGCAGATGTATTGTGTGATCAAGTGTGTAATGTGTATGCAGATGTATTGTGTGATCATGTGTGTGTAATGTGTATGCAGATGTATTGTGTGATCATGTGTGTAATGTGTATGCAGATGTATTGTGTGAACATGTGTGTGTAATGTGTATGCAGATGTATTGTGTGATCAAGTGTGTAATGTGTATGCAGATGTATTGTGTGATCATGTGTGTGTAATGTGTATGCAGATGTATTGTGTGATCATGTGTGTAATGTGTATGCAGATGTATTGTGTGATCATGTGTGTAATGTGTATGCAGATGTATTGTGTGAACATCTGTGTGTAATGTGTATGCAGATGTATTGTGTGATCATGTGTGTGTAATGTGTATGCAGATGTATTGTGTGAACATGTGTGTAATGTGTATGCAGATGTATTGTGTGAACATGTGTGTAATGTGTATGCAGATGTATTGTGTGAACATGTGTGTAATGTGTATGCAGATGTATTGTGTGAACATGTGTGTGTAATGTGTATGCAGATGTATTGTGTGATCATGTGTGTGTAATGTGTATGCAGATGTATTGTGTGAACGTGTGTGTAATGTGTATGCAGATGTATTGTGTGATCATGTGTGTGTAATGTGTATGCAGATGTATTGTGTGATCATGTGTATGTAATGTGTATGCAGATGTATTGTGTGAACATGTGTGTAATGTGTATGCAGATGTATTGTGTGAACATGTGTGTAATGTGTATGCAGATGTATTGTGTGATCATGTGTGTAATGTGTATGCAGATGTATTGTGTGATCATGTGTGTAATGTGTATGCAGATGTATTGTGTGAACATGTGTGTAATGTGTATGCAGATGTATTGTGTGATCATGTGTGTGTAATGTGTATGCAGATGTATTGTGTGACCATGTGTGTGTGTAATGTGTATGCAGATGTATTGTGTGATCATGTGTGTGTAATGTGTATGCAGATGTATTGTGTGAACATGTGTGTAATGTGTATGCAGATGTATTATGTGTAATGTGTGTGTAATGTGTATGCAGATGTATTGTGTGAACATGTGTGTGTAATGTGTATGCAGATGTATTGTGTGTAATGTGTATGCAGATGTATTGTGTGAACATGTGTGTGTAATGTGTATGCAGATGTATTGTGTGAACATGTGTGTGTAATGTGTATGCAGATGTATTGTGTGTGTAATGTGTATGCAGATGTATTGTGTGAACATGTGTGTAATGTGTATGCAGATGTATTGTGTGAACATGTGTGTGTAATGTGTATGCAGATGTATTGTGTGATCATGTGTGTGTAATGTGTATGCAGATGTATTGTGTGAACGTGTGTGTAATGTGTATGCAGATGTATTGTGTGATCATGTGTGTGTAATGTGTATGCAGATGTATTGTGTGATCATGTGTATGTAATGTGTATGCAGATGTATTGTGTGAACATGTGTGTAATGTGTATGCAGATGTATTGTGTGAACATGTGTGTAATGTGTATGCAGATGTATTGTGTGATCATGTGTGTAATGTGTATGCAGATGTATTGTGTGATCATGTGTGTAATGTGTATGCAGATGTATTGTGTGAACATGTGTGTAATGTGTATGCAGATGTATTGTGTGAACGTGTGTGTAATGTGTATGCAGATGTATTGTGTGATCATGTGTGTGTAATGTGTATGCAGATGTATTGTGTGACCATGTGTGTGTGTAATGTGTATGCAGATGTATTGTGTGATCATGTGTGTGTAATGTGTATGCAGATGTATTGTGTGAACATGTGTGTAATGTGTATGCAGATGTATTATGTGTAATGTGTGTGTAATGTGTATGCAGATGTATTGTGTGAACATGTGTGTGTAATGTGTATGCAGATGTATTGTGTGTAATGTGTATGCAGATGTATTGTGTGAACATGTGTGTGTAATGTGTATGCAGATGTATTGTGTGAACATGTGTGTGTAATGTGTATGCAGATGTATTGTGTGTGTAATGTGTATGCAGATGTATTGTGTGAACATGAGTGTGTAATGTGTATGCAGATGTATTGTGTGTAATGTGTGTGTAATGTGTATGCAGATGTATTGTGTGAACATGTGTGTGTAATGTGTATGCAGATGTATTGTGTGAACATGTGAGTGTAATGTGTATGCAGATGTATTGTGTGAACGTGTGTGTGTAATGTGTATGCAGATGTATTGTGTGAACATGTGTGTAATGTGTATGCAGATGTATTGTGTGAACGTGTGTGTGTGTAATGTGTATGCAGATGTATTGTGTGATCATGTGTGTGTAATGTGTATGCAGATGTATTGTGTGATCATGTGTGTGTAATGTGTATGCAGATGTATTGTGTGAACATGTGTGTGTAATGTGTATGCAGATGTATTGTGTGAACATGTGTGTGTAATGTGTGTGTAATGTGTATGCAGATGTATTGTGTGTAATGTGTGTGAAATGTGTATGCAGATGTATTTGTAACCACGAGTGAAACCCGCGACCGCCACTACGCTGGGGTTAGCTACTTGGTTCTTGGGGGGCGGGGGGGGGGGGTTATGAACCAAGGGTCGGATGGTATTAACCCTTAATGTCACGTGGCGCCACTGTAGTCTTGGTATCTCCCGGGGTACTACAGGTCCGGGGAACTCCGTCTCCCCACATGCTAGCAAGGAAAGAATTGACTCCACACTAGGTTGCAATTTAACGGAGGCTTTACTAACTTGAAGATAGGTGGTACAATCTCCACAGCGCTCAACCAAAGTCTCCCAAAGGGTTAACAGACAGTCTCTAGAGGACCACACAGCTTGCAGTGCTTGGACTTGATATTGCATATATGCTTGGCTCTATCGGCCGGACTAGGAGTTTTAGGTCTGCGCTATATTAGGCTTGAGATTAAAGTCACTTACTGAAGTGTCGGTAGATTTGTGGCTTTTCGCCGGAAGATAATGAATTGTCCTTTAGGAATTCTCTGATCAAGGCTGAAGTAAAGGCTTGCTATTAGTTGGGGTTACTTCATGCTTTTCTTATCTCCCTCTCATCTTTGCTCTCACTCCTCTGCGGATTCTCTCTGCTACTCCGGAGCTTCACCTCCTCTGAACTTGCTCGGACCTCCACTCTGTAGGGTGGCATTTCCTGTGTGAAAGAGAGTAGGAGAGTAGTAGTAGTAGAGGAGTTGAGAAGAGTGGTAGAGGAGTTGAGAAGAGAACAGTTGGCCAGGCAACTGTGGATCATAGAGTTGTCTGTATCCCCTTTAGGATTTACAATAAAGTTACATACAAGTAATAACATAATATAACACCTTACACAAAGTTTAGTCTAGCCCTCAGTCCTCCACTCTCACATACCCTGACTAAGCATGAGGTTGTTAGGTAACATACTTAAAGCTACAGACACCTAATAATGGATTGCTAAGTTATAACAGTGCAAATACACATTAGAAATGGTTGAGTACCTGCAGGGGAGCCCCCAGGACACAGGAGGTCTCAATCTGACAGGGCCTAAAATTCCTTGACACAATGTACCTGTACTGGGACACCACAAACCCCACCACTAAACAGAAGTCATCCTCGATGATAAAGGTACTGTCGGATTGAAGAGCGAAGTGGCCTTGGGGCCATAAGAAGTCCTGAGGCATTTTATACACAAACGTCCATGTCAGGCTTTTAGAGGTAGGATACGAAACATTATTGGTGTAGGACAGTGGCGTACCAAGGGGGGGGGGGGGGGCGGCCGCCCAAATCCCCAGTATCGTCCCAGATCCCCAGTAGTAAGCGCGACATTCTCCTGTATGCACGATACACGCACATACAGGAGAAGGCGTCCCCTATGTGTGAGCCGCATCTGCAGCTACACAGAGGAGACGTGACCTCCGCCCCCATGCAGCACGCAGTACAGGCGCCGGTGACGTCACTCATCCGGCGCCTGTACTGTGGAGGGGAGAAGATGCGGGCCCTGCAGCTGAGGAGATCGCTGCGTGGGATATCAGGTGAGCATCCTTTTTTATTTATTTTTTTGCTCTGCATTTACCTATAGGGAAGGGGGGGGGGAGAGGGAGGGGGGGGTGCTCTGCATTTGCCCATAGGGAAGGGGGGAGTGCTCTGCATTTACCTATAGGGAAGGGGGGGGGAGAGGGGGGTGCTCTGCATTTACCTATAGGGAGGGGGGTTGCTCTGTATTTACCTATAGGGAAGGGGGGATGAGGGAGGGGGTGCTCTGCATTTACCTTTAAGGAAGGGGGGGAGAGGGGGGTGCTCTGCATTTACCTAAAGGGAAGGGGGGAGAGGGGGGGTGCTCTGAATTTATCTATAGGGGAGAGGGGGGGTGCTCTGCATGCATTTACCTATAGGGAAGGGGGGAGAGGGGGGAGAGGGGGGAGAGGGGGGTGCTCTGCATTTACCTATAGGGAAGGGGGGGAGAGGGGGGGTGCTCTGCATTTACCTATAGGGAAGGGGTGGAGAGGGGGGAATGCTTTGCATATACCTATAGGGAAGGGGGGTGCTCTGCATATACCTATAGGGAAGGGGGGGAGAGGGGGGGTGCTCTGCATTTACCTATAGGGGAGAGGGGAGGGGTTGCTCTGCATTTACCTATGGGGAAGGGGGGACGGGGGGTGCTCTGCATATACCTCTAGGGAAGGGGGGAGCGGGGGCGTGCTCTGCATATACCTAGGGCTGGGTGGTATGACCATATATGCGTATCACGGTATTTTTTTAACTTACGGTGGTTCCACGGTATATAACGGTATTTCCCCCCCCCCAAATCATGTGACCTGCAAGCGCTGCTCTGCCCCCCCCCCCCAAAATCATGTGACCCGCCAGCACTGTTCTGCTCCCCCCAATTAATGATCAGCCCAGGGGGGTACTACTCACATATGTCAAGCACTGCCCTCCTCCTCTTTGTTGGGGGCCGCCGGCGATGGAACTCACTGTACGCCAGTGGTCTCCAACCTGCGGACCTCCAGTTGTCGCAAAACTACTACTCCCAGCATGGCTGTCCGGGCATGCTGGGAGTTGTAGTTTTTCAACAGCTGGAGGTCCGCAGGTTAAAGACCACTGCTGTACGCTGTATACCTATGCCCGGGCTGCAAAAGATACAGAAAATAAACTTTTAACTCACCCACGTTGGCCGCACGCTGGGGACGGGAACGCCGGACAGCCGTCAGCCTATCACCGGACAGAGCGATGCCCCACCCCTGCCAGTGATAGGCTGAGCCCACTGTCATGTAAGAAGCCGGCTTCATACATGACAGTGGGCTCAGCCTATCACTGGCAGGGGTGGGGCATCGCTCTGTCCGGCGTTCCCCTCCCAAGCGTGCGGCCGACATGGGTGAGTTAAAAGTTTATTTTCTGTATCTTTTGCAGCCCGGGCATAGGCATACAGTGTACAGCAGTGGTCTCAAACCTGCGGACCTCCAGCTGTTGCAAAACTACAACTCCCAGTATGCCGTTGGCATGCTGGGAGTTGTAGTTTTGCAACAACTGGAAGTCCGCAGGGTGGAGACCACTGGCGTACAGAGAGTTCCATCGCCGGCTGTCCGGGCATGCTGGGAGTTGTCGTTTTGCAACATCTGGAGGTCTGCCGTTGGCATGCTGGGAGTTGTAGTTTTGCAACAACTAGAGGTCCACAGGGTGGAGACCACTGGCGTACAGAGAGTTCCCTCGCCGGCTGTCCGGGCATGCTGGGAGTTGTCGTTTTGCAACATCTGGAGGTCTGCAGGTTGGAGACCACTGGCGTACAGTATAGAGTTCCAGCGCCCGGCGGCCCCCAACAAAGAGGAGGAGGGCAGTGCTTGACATATGTGAGTAGTACCCAGCTGGGCTGATCATTAATTGGGGGGAGCAGACAGTGCTGGCAGGTAACATAGGATTAGTTCCCCGATGTGGGGACAGCGCTGTGCTAGGCTGATAATACATTGCTGAGGGGGAGGGGCCCAACCGGTATTGCGGTATGGGGGAAAATCCATATTGTGCAGCCCAAAAAATTTGGTATTCGGTATGAATCGGTATACCGCCCAGCCCTAGATATACCTATGGGAAAGAGGGGGGGGGGGGGTGTAGCTCTGCATATACCTATGGGAAAGAGGGGTGGGGTGTAGCTCTGCATATACCTATGGGGAAGAGGGGGTGGGGGGTTTAGCTCTGCATATACCTATGGGAAAGAGGGGGGGTGTAGCGTAGCTCTGCATATAACTATGGGAAATAGAGGGGGGTGTAACTCTGCATATACCTATGGGAAAGAGGGGGGGTGTAACTCTGCATATACCTATGGGAAAGAGGGGGTTACCTGGCTACCTACCTACCTGCCCTTTTACTGTGCAGGACACCAAGGAGGGCATTATTACAGTTTGTGGGCCTATAGATGGGAAGATTGTGTAGAGGAGGGGAGGGCACTGAAAATATGCAGAGTCTGACATGTTTTTCCTGCAGATGTTAAGAGATCCACATGGCGGTCTTATCCGGACGGAGAAGAAAAGGAAAGAGGACGCCGCTGATCAGAAAAGACGTCATTGTGAGTCCCAAAATGTAACTGCAATCACTTATATGGTATACACATCCTGTGTACAGCTGATATCTACCGCCATATGGTCCTGTATATAATCACTTATATTGTATACAGATCCTTTATAGTATACTTGTCTATGTATAATGGTTTTATACAGTATGGCAGTATTATCCAGTTATTGTGTGGTGGTATATATTTACTCCTTGTATACCAGTATAATTGGTCATAGAAATTTACCTACGTTAAAGTGTTTCTTACATATATAAATTTTAGTTTATTGTGGTTTTTTTTGGTCCGAGGGCCCCGAGTGTTGTCAGTCCGCTCCTGGGGGGAGGGGGTGTAATTAAGGGGGGGTGCGTGTGTGTGGGGGAGGGGGGGGGTGCCAAACAAAGGATCCGCCCCGGGTGCCAAATGCCCTAGGTACGCCCCTGGTGTAGGATACGTGGTTATTTGGGTCCCAGACAGAATATATACCTATTATATCTGATCAAAAGTGTTTTGGACAGAATTTTTTTTTTCAGTTGACCTCTAACATAACCTTCAGACTATACCTATGTGTATAAAGTATTTATATTTCTAGTTATAACGAGGATATTATTGTCATTATATGCTTTGCTATGTCACCTGTATAAGTAGGTGTAAATGGGATAGCATTTATCCAAGTATACTAACAGACTGGTTTAGTAGACTGATTATCCAGAGTATTGAAGGGTTCTTATTAATAAGATTTAGCTATTTTACTATTTATAACCTGTACACGTGTATATACATTTGTAAAGACCTTTCTATGTACTTTCTATAAGTGGACTATGCATATGATACACTATACACAATTGACATGTCTAACTAGACAATTTTGTATCTGAATATACAGACTTATATAACTTTACTGTACATTATATCACCTTATATTATGTAACATTAGATACATTTCTTATACTAATAGGTGCGGATTGGGCTGCCGGAGGCTCTCTACTCAATGCCTTGGCTACTGGGGCCCTTGGGCGATCAAGCACTTCTCCCCAGAACACATTTTATTTTATGCTAGACATTTTTATGTATACATGTAATACAAAGCTAGACATTTTTATATAACCCTTTTTCTTTACTGTAGTGCTTATGTTTGGGACAGGATACTTACTGGCCAGGTAGGTTCCTGTGCACAAACAGGGTTAAGAGGCTTTGAGCTGATAAGGGTTTACCCATTAGATACACTTGTAGTGAATTATCAATGAAGTATACTTGAGGTGTATACTGACTTATGTGTATGTAGTTTATCTACATATGTTTATGTACATGTTTTTAGACTAATCCCTATATCTTGCTGGGGGTTGTCCAAAATTAGAACGTGTGGATCTACGCAACACCATCTCTGAATTTTCTGGAACAACAATTTCTTCTTGAGGATTTGATTCTGCTGGACTGGCAACAGCGCTTTCGTTCTCGGCAACTGGGACAGGTGATGATTCCTGATTCACAGGGCATTCTCCCACATTGGAAGGTTCAGATGAAATTGAGGCAGGTGTATGGATGACTGGAGTAAACACTGAGGCTTCTGGCGCCAAGACTGGGGTTGATGGCGTACCTTGTCTGGCACGTAGCCGAAGAAGACAGTCTGATCTGAAGGGAAGAGAGGATCATCTTCAAACATTAAGAGCGGTCTCTCAGGCTCAACCGTTCTTGCTGGCTGGACTTGTGCTGGCTGAACTGGAGGTGGAAGATTTGGGGGTGCAGAAGAAGGCGGCAATAAAGGCAAATCCCCTTTATGACACATCTTGATCCGGTTCCGGTGAACAACTTGCGGCTCATACCCTACTTTTTGGGCTGTGTAGACATCGGTGTCTGGGTATGGTACGACGATCACCGTATAAGGTTCCGTTTCCCAAATGGAGTCCAATTTATGAGTCCTGGGGAATTTCTTCAACCAAACTTTGACACCAATCTGCAGTGGCTGGGCAGAGGCATGGCGGTTATAGTCCTGTTGCTGTCTATAGTGTGCCTCACGCATTTTTTTGTTGACAATCTCTTTTGCTTCTTGAATCCTTTTCTGGTGTTCAGAGACCCATTCCATAGAGGCTTGTGGCGAGTTGTTGAAAGGTTCTTGAAGGCCAAAGATCCTGTCCTTGGGCAGTTGGCCATGTCGGCCCATCATTAGATAAAATGGAGTGTATCCCGTGGAGCAGTGAGTGGTATTGTTATAAATTTCCAACAATTCGGGCATCAATCGAGGCCACTCTTCAGGTCGAGATACAGATGCACCTCTCAGCATGTGGATGAACACCTGGTTGATTCTTTCACAAAGTCCATTCCCTTGCGGGTGATAAGCAGTGGTTCTGAGTTTCTTACACGCATGGAACTGGCACAATTCCTGGAATAGTTGGGCCTCAAAGGCTGGTCCTCGGTCGGACAAGACAGTCTCAGGACATTCGAGTATCTGTACCCAATGGGTATAGAACATCTGGGCGGTGGTCTTGGCCGTTAGACCTTGGACTGGCACAACCACTACCCACTTGGAGTAGTGATCCACCATGGTGAGGGCATACGAATATCCGGACCGGGTAGGCGATAGCTTGACATGATCCAATGCGACCAATTGGTTAGGCCTCTCACTCTGGATGGAATGGAGGGGTGCTCGGGCATCCTTGCTGCCACTATTGGTGATACTGCAAACTGCGCACTCACTGCACCATTTTTCAACATCACTTCTCATCCCAATCCGGTAGAACCGGCATCGAACGGTGGCTTCTGTCTTGTGAACCCCAAAGTGTCCTGACTGATCGTGGTAGGCATTCAGAACCATTGCAGCATCTCTCCGAGGAATCAGGATCTGATGTAGCCTTTCGCCAGACACTGGGTCCAAGAAGTTCCTGTACACCATTCCCTTGTGTACAAACGGCCTCTTTCTCTGGCGCCACAGACGCTTCAATTCATAGTCACTCTGACTCCGGCGTAAACGGGGCGGTACCCTTCTGGTCAATAAGTACTCTTAGTACTCTCGAGGGTGGTTGCAACATCTTGGTTAACAAACCTCTGATAGAATGGGGGCATCTCCACATCTTCCCACCTGTCCTCCACCGGGGGATCTTCGCCGGGAGTCATTCGGGATAGCACATCCGCATTGACATTGGATTTGCCACTTCGATATTTAATAGAGAAGTCATAGTTGGCCAGCCTGGAGGCCCATCTTTGTTCCAGAGCCCCTAGTTTGGCGGTGTTCAGGTGAGCCAGGGGGTTGTTATCGGTATAAACAGTGAACGAGGTTGCTGCCAAGTAGTCCTTGAATTTTTCGGTGACCGCCCACATGAGGGCCAGGAGCTCCAACTTGAATGAACTGTAATTGGAATCATTACTCTCGGCTCCTCGCAGGTTCCGGCTGGCGTAAGCTATCACTCGTTCTTGTCCCCCTTGCTTCTGGGATAACACCACCCCTAGTCCTTCAAAACTGGCATCTGTATACAGTCAGAAAGGCTGAGTATAATCCGGATAGGCCAGGATGGGGGGCTCTGTCAATAGATGTTTCAGGGCTTGAAAGGCCACCTTTTGTTCTTTAACCCATTCCATAGGTAGCTTCCCATTATAATTCTCTTTCGCTGTGCCTCGCAAGAGAGAGGTCAACGGCTCGGCAATTTGGGCAAAATGAGGGATAAAGCGGCGATAATACCCCGCAAATCCTAGGAAGCTCCTGATATCCTTGACAGTGTGTGGGGTAGGCCAATTCTTGACGACTTCCACTTTAGCTGGGTCAGGTTGAACCCCTTCAGCGCTGACGACATGGCCCAGGCAATGTACTTATGGCTTGAGTAAGTGACACTTGGAGGGCTTAACTTTTAAACCATGCTGGATCAATACGCGAAATACATCAGACAGGTGAGTCAAATGTTCCTGGTAAGACTTGGAATACACGATCACATCATCAAGATAGAGTAGGACACTCTGAAAGTTAAGGTGCCCTAGGCATCGTTCCATCAGCCGTTGGAAGGTAGCCGAAGTGTTGCATAGCCCAAAGGGCATGCTCTTGAATTCGAACAGACCCATGGGGGTTACAAAGGCTGTCTTTTCTCTATCTTCTACGGCCATGGACACTTGCCAGTACCCGCTGGTCAAATCCAACGTGGAGAAGTAGGCTGCAGAACCCAACGCAGTGAGTGACTCCTCAATCCGGGGGAAAGGGATCTTTATGGGTGATATCATTCAATTTTCTGTAATCGACACAGAAACGGATGGTCCCATCTTTCTTCTTGACCAACACCATGGGAGCGGCCCAGGGACTCTGACTTTCTTGGATCACATCCGCGTCCTTCATGTCGGTTCGCAGCTTCTTGACTGTTTGGTACGTACCTGGTGCGACGGGCCGATGCCTTTCTTTGATGGGAGGTTTATCACCTGTCAAGATTCGATGTTTGATCATAGAAGTTCATCCAAAATCGGTTGGATGTTTGCTGAAGGCATCTTGATACCTCTTCGCCACTTCAATGACCCCTTTGACTTGTTCCGGTGGGGTAAGGGAGCCTCCTACTTGTAGCTGGCGCCACCAAGGTTCTGGAGAACTTTCGGTATAACTTGGTGTAGTTTTGTCAGTCTGTTGTTGAGCCACCTTTCGTGAAGAGAGAATATCACTGGAGTCCAAGAAGAGGAGTTGGGCCACTGGGGTGTATTTTGGCAACACAGTGGCTGAACTGGACAGATTGACCAACCGAACTAGGACTCGTCCATTTATCACTGTCACTAGGCTTCTCGCAGCCCAAACCAAGGGAAAATCTTTAGACTGTAGAGGTTCTAACAAGGCCTGATAATCTTGATTCCTTATGCCAGGACACGCTCAACACCATAAAATTGTTTCTGTATTTGGCTGTAGGGTCACTGACCTAATTTCCTGGATCCGGACTTTACAGATCTCTCCTTTTTGGTTCACGAACTTCTGCTCCGCCCGAAGAATTTTGAGATGGTGCTGCGCATGTAAGGGAGAGAGGCATGCAAAGCATCTACAATATCAGTGAAGCAATGTCTCATGATGTTCATCCCTAGAATGAACTCTGTGGCCCCTGGTGCCTTCACATCGGTAACAATTATTCCTTGCCCCCTAAGTGTGTGACCTCTCAACTGAATAGTGGGCTCCCAGTACCCATGTCTGGGAATTGGTTTCCCATCTCCTGCCATGACACTAAAATCCATACCGTCTGGCTCACACAAGGAATCAACATTCCAATATTTATAAAATAGGCTCTTAGAGATGGTAGACACCTGCGAGCCTGTGTCAATCAGTGCCTGCAGCTGGATACCATCTATAGTAACATCTACTTAGGGGCAGGATGCAATGTACAATGATTATCCTGAGTGGGGTTGCTCTTTTGCTGGACCTGTGATTTGTTTTCCTGAGGGCCGGCCCTCGACCTCAGGGAATGCCCATTTAAAGCCCAGCACTGCATCTTCCAATGCCCAGGTTTGTTGCAATATTCACAAAAAGGCCGACTAGAAGAGACTGGGCGAGAGCCCCTGAATGGGAAGGAGGAGCAGGGGTAGGTCTCTTAGTCACTGGGGGCTCTCTATTGACCTTAGTGGCTTGATTAACTAGCTCCTTTACCACTTGAGTGAGCTGGGCAATGTCCTGCTTGATCCCTTGGATTTCAGAAATTGTGGTGGGGGTTGGAGTGTCAGCCACGGGTGTGGGGGTTGTTGGTAACATTGGCGGAGAGCTAGCCGCCGCACCCATGAGCTCTGATCTATGGTCAGGACTTTTCTCCTGGCCTGCCCCCTGCTCTATGACTTGAAGGGCTAGACGCTTAAACGCAGAGAAAGACATATTGGGGTTTTGCTCAGCCAACATCTTTAACTGGGCCTTGTCCTATTTATTTTGAACCCCTTCAATAAATCTGTCCAGCAAAAGTTTATTACCCTGATCGGGGGTTATGCTGTCTAATTTTTGAACTGCCTCCAGGCATTTTGTAAGGCTACTGCGTATGTCCGTAGTGTCTCACCTGGCTTTTGTCGCCTCTCATATAGTCGGAGGCGGACCTCTGAGGGGGAGTGGGACTCAAATACCTGGTGCAATCCCTCGAAGATCTGTTCTACTGTAGTCCTCTCAGAAGTGGGCCAGGTGCGAACTTCTTCATGCGCAGGTCCCTGCAGTTGCCCCATACGTAACAGCACCAGTTGGTTAGGGGGGAGAGAATAAAGAGAAAAGATGCTCTGGAAGTTCTCTTGGAAATCTTTGAGTGAAAAGGGATCCCCTCTGTAGTTAGGAAGTACAGGCTTTCCCAGGTAGAACGGAGGAGCCCCGCCATCATGGCGTCGTACTGGAGGGGAGGAGGGCAGCAGTCTCCGACCTTCTGAAACAGGAGATGATCTGGCTGAGGATGGCCCTGCAAGAGGTGATGCAATAGGGAGGGACCTAGCCGGGGGTGATCCCGGAGGGATAGCCTGCACAGGAGCCGCAAGAGGATCTGGCATATCCCCTGCGTCCGGTGATCTTGGATCTGACATCATGTCGACTTGAGTGAGTGCGCTGTCGCTTTAAGGAATTTTGAAAGCGCCGTCCTTGAGTGCATTGTCGTTGAGTGCACCGTCTCTTTAAGCTGGCTGGATGCTGAGGGAGTGTCTGCGTGCAGTTTCGGGCCGCCCAGGGTTAATGCTGGGGGTATCGGAGGCTTCCGTACCCAGCCTGCGCTGCCGCGGGCACTTGCTGGTCTTTTGCAGCTTCGGTGATGATCGCCGGAAGCTATGCTATGGCTGCGCCCGGCAGTTTCCTTTTGGTCCGGTCAGTAAATGCTTCCCTTGTGCAACACAGGGCGGATTCTTTAGTTCCGGCTCACACACTGAAGAGGTGTCAATGCCGGTGCATTGCCGTGGAATGAGATTTGCCATAGAATGAGATGGTCCGCCTCCATCACATCCTATTGGCTCTCTCTTGTCACGTGACATATTTAAATGTCACGCATCGATGCGCACAGCAGTGTCAATTTGGCTATCACAGGGAGAGGATCTCCTCACCCTGTGATAGCTGAAGCTGTACGGAGCTCTCATGGCCTCTGTGGCCCGACAGAAGTTCACACATGTACGCAGCTCATACGGCTGCCTCATATACATTTATTGTTGATCCACAGCGCTATCGGGATCCCGATGCCCGATGGCGCTGTCATCAGGATCCCCACGCCCGCAGCTGTACTCCCCGTCCCCCGCAGCTGTACTCCCCGTCCCCCGCATCTCTACTCCCCGTCCCCCGCAGCTCTACTCCCTGTCCCCCCGCAGCTGTACTCCCCGTCCCCCGTAGGTCTACTCCCCGTCCCCTGTTAACGCTCAGGGAGCGATCCACAGCGCTATGGGGATTCCTACGCCCGATGGCGCTGTCATCAGTGTGCGTCCCCGCGAGCGCCCCATGCCCGCAGCTCTACTCCCTGTCCTCCGCCCCCCGCAGCTGTACTCCCCGTCCCGTTAACGGTCAGGGAGCGGGGAACAGAAAGTAGAGCATCGGGCGCAGGTAAAGTAGTACTGCGCATGCGCAGCACTATGCGAATAACTTAACCTGCGCCCGATGCTCTACTTTCTGTTCCCCGCTCCCTGAGCGTTAACGGGACGGGGAGTAGAGATGCGGGGGACGGGGAGTAGAGCTGCGGGGGGCGGAGGACGGGGAGTAGAGCTGCGGGCGTGGGGCGCTCGCGGGGACGCACACTGATGACAGCGCCATCGGGATCCCGATAGCGCTGTGGATCAACAGTAAATGTATATGAGGCAGCCGTATGAGCTGCGTACATGTGTGAACTTCTGTCGGGCCACAGAGGCCATGAGAGCTCCGTACAGCTTCAGCTATCACAGGGAGAGGAGATCCTCTCCCTGTGATAGCCAAATTGACACTGCTGTGCGCATCGATGCGTGACGTTTAAATATGTCACGTGGCAAGAGAGAGCCAATAGGATGTGATGGAGGCGGACCATCTCATTCTAAGGCAAATCTCATTCCACGGCAATGCACCGGGGCTTGACTGGGCGGAGCTGCGACCGCTTCCGCGCGCGGGAAATGGTGGAAACAATTTAACCCCTTTAGGTATAGACTTTTTACACTTAGTTCTGGCAGCTAACAGTCTCTCCTTTACCTTCCCCACCACTTGTATTTGCGCCTCGGCCAGTGGCGTTGCTAGGGTTGGTGTCACCCGGTGCGGTAGAAAATGGTGTCACCCCATACCTACCCCCCCCCCCTCCACATAATAAAGTTTTTAGCCTGTTGTGATGGATACCACTAGTGTAGCGCATTGTGAAAAATTCCAGTATAATAATTAAATATACCAATTGCCACAGAATGGAAAAGCGCTAAAGAGGTTTTCACCATTTAAAACTACAACTCCCAGAATTACTTAAATGGGTACTCCACTGGAAATGATTTTCTTTTGAATCAACTGGTGCCAGGAAGTTAAAATCTGAATCCTTCAAGTAAGTAATTTACAAACCTGTTTAACTTTCTGGCACCAGTTGATTCAAAAGAAAATGTTTTGCAGCTGAGTACCCCTTTAAGCAGTGGTGAGGTTATGCTGGGAGTTAAGTTTCACTCATCTTAACTGCAGAACTTACAAGTGACTACAGCTCTGATAGGACATAGTGAGGAGAATACACAATGATATCAGTGATTACAGGTGACGTCTTCTCTATAGTGAGGAGAATACACAATGATATCAGTGACTACAGGTGCCGTCTTCTCTATAGTGAGGAGAATACACAATGATATCAGTGATTACAGGTGACGTCTTCTCTATAGTGAGGAGAATACACAATGATATCAGTGACTACAGGTGACGTCTTCTCTATAGTGAGGAGAATACACAATGATATCAGTGACTATAGGTGACGTCTTCTCTATAGTGAGGAGAATACACTGATATCAGTGACTACAGGTGACGTCTTCTCTATAGTGAGGAGAATACACAATGATATCAGTGACTACAGGTGACGTCTTCTCTATAGTGAGGAGAATACACAATGATATCAGTGACTACAGGTGACGTCTTCTCTATAGTGAGGAGAATACACAATGATATCAGTGACTACAGGTGACGTCTTCTCTATAGTGAGGAGAATACACAATGATATCAGTGACTACAGATGACGTCTTCTCTATAGTGAGGAGAATACACAATGATATCAGTGACTACAGGTGACGTCTTCTCTATAGTGAGGAGAATACAGAATGATATCAGTGACTACTGGTGACGTCTTCTCTATAGTGAGGAGAATACACAATGATATCAGTGACTACAGGTGACGTTTTCTCTATAGTGAGGAGAATACACAATGATATCAGTGACTACAGGTGACGTCTTCTCTATAGTGAGGAGAATACAGAATGATATCAGTGACTAGAGGTGACGTCTTCTCTATAGTGAGGAGAATACAGAATGATATCAGTGACTACAGGTGACGTCTTCTCTATAGTGAGGAGAATACACAATGATATCAGTGACTACAGGTGACGTCTTCTCTATAGTGAGGAGAATACACAATGATATCAGTGACTACAGGTGACGTCTTCTCTATAGTGAGGAGAGTACACAATGATATCAGTGACTACAGGTGACGTCTTCTCTATAGTGAGGAGAATACAGAATGATAGCAGTGACTACTGGTGACGTCTTCTCTATAGTGAGGAGAATACACCATGATATCAGTGACTACAGGTGACGTCTTCTCTATAGTGAGGAGAATACAGAATGATATCAGTGACTACAGGTGACGTCTTCTCTATAGTGAGGAGAATACAGAATGATATCAGTGATTACAGGTGACATCTTCTCTATAGTGAGGAGAATACACAATGATATCAGTGACTACAGGTGACGTCTTCTCTATAGTGAGGAGAATACACAATGATATCAGTGACTACAGGTGATGTCTTCTCTATAGTGAGGAGAATACACAATGATATCAGTGACTACAGGTGACGTCTTCTCTATACTGAGGAGAATACACAATGATATCAGTGACTACAGGTGACGTCTTCTCTATAGTCTTTCCTTATCTAATTCAGATGTAACATACCACCAGGTCCAGCTAAATGTTCTCTCTGCAGAACGTGACGCCCAGACGGCTCCTCACTATGTCAGCGCATTCTCATCCTCTATATGAAAATAATAATTATTATTATAAACTTGCCAGACACTGTATCCTCTAAATATAATAAACTAGTATACACTAGGGCTGCACGATATATCGCAAAAACAATCGAATCGCGATTTTAGCTTTTTTGCCATATATCGATATGGCCCCCGGGAAAATTTGCGATTATCTGCCCGGGCGGATCCCGTGTGTGGCTGCAGTGCGGGCCGGCCAGGGCAGATAAAAACAAATTTAAATATTAAAAGTCTGTGTTTCCCAACCAGGGTGCCTCCAGCTGTTATGAAACTACAACTCCCAGCATGCCTGGACAGCCAAAAGCTGTCCGGGCATGCTGGTAGTTGTAGTTTCACAACAGCTGTAGGCACCCTGGTAGAGAAACACTGATCTAAGTAAAGGGCGCAGGGATAAAAAATATTAAAAACATTATGTTCACCTCTTCCCGATCCCTGCATCTGTACACCTCCGTGCGGTTCCGGTGTCTCTATACAAGCTGTAGGACCTTTACCTTCAGCCAATCACTGGCCGCAGTGGTGTCACATGTCAAGCCAGTGATTGGCTGAAAGGTAAAAGTCCTCAAACGTCTGCAAACACACACAAACCTAGGGGAATATGTGACAAGGGGTGGAGGGGGCAGAATGTTAAAGGGGGGGAAAGGGGGAATGTGACAGGGGGGCAGATTGTGATGGGGGGGCAGAATGTGACAGGGGGAGCAGAATGTGACAGGGGGAGCAGAATGTGACAAGGGGGGGGGAATATGTAACAAGGGGGAATATGTAACAAGGGGGGGGAATATGTGACAAGGGGGGGGAATATGTGACAAGGGGGGGAGGGTGAATATGTGACAAGGGGAGGGGGAATATGTGACAAGGGGGGGAATATGCGATAAGGGGGGGAGGGGGAATATGTAACAAGGGGGAGCAGAATGTGACAAGAGGGGGGGGGGAGATGTGAAATTGGGCGGTGGGCATAAAATGGGTGAATAGTTGTAAAATTGAGGAGATTGGACATGACATAAGGGGGTTTCACTATTTATTTATTACATTGCATCAAATATCGAAATCACAATATTTAGGCCATAATCGCAATCGCACATTTTTCCCATATCGCGCAGCCCTAGTATACACTACACTCTATGAATATAAACCTCACACACCGTGCCCCCAGCAGTAGCACCCCCATCATCCACCAGCTGATGCTATTACCACAGAACAGGGGGGTAGGGGGAATGGGGGGCAGGGGGTGCCCTGGCAACACCCCCCAGCAGTAGCACCCCATCATCCACCAACACCCCCCCATTCCCCCTATGGTAATAGAATCAGCTGCTGGATTATGGGGGTGCTACTGCTGGGGGAGGGTGCTGGTGGATGATGGGGGTGTTACTGCTGGGGGGGGCGGGTGCTGGTGCATGATGGTGGTGCTACTGATGGGGGGGGGGTGCTGGTGGATGATGGGGTGCAGCCTCATCATCCACCAGCAACACCTCCCCCCCCAGAAATAGCACCCCCATCATCCACCATATTCAGCAACACCTCCCCCCAGAAATAGCACCCCCATCATCCACCAGCACCCCCCCCCTGCTGGATGATGGTGGCGCTACTGCTGGGGGGTGCTGGTGGATGATGGGGTGCAGCCTCATCATCCACCAGCAACACCTCCCCCCAGAAATAGCACCCCCATCATCCACCAGCACCCCCCCCCCTTCTGGTTGATGGTGGTGCTACTGCTGGGGGGGGGTGCTGGTGTATGATGGGGTGCAGCCTCATCATCCACCAGCAACACTCCCCCCCCAGAAATAGCACGCCCATCATCCACCCCATTCCCCCTATGGTAATAGAATCAGCTGTCGGATTATGGGGGTGCTACTGCTGGGGGGTGCTGGTTGATGATAGGAGTGCTACTGCTGGTGCCCGATGGTGGTGCTACTACTGGGGGGTGCTAGTGGATGATGGGGTGCAGCCTTATCATCCACCAGCAACACCTCCCCCCAGAAATAGCACCCCCATCATCCACCAGCACCCCCCCCCTTTCTGGTTGATGGTGGTGCTACTGCTGGAGGGGGTGCTGGTGTATGATGGGGTGCAGCCTCATAATCCACTAGCAACAACCCCCCAGAACTCCCACAGCACCCCTTTTTCTCTCTACCTGGCTGACTGGTGCAGACTGGTTGCTGGCTCGGCCGCTCCAGCTGTCCCCGGGCTCACTAGTGTAGACGGCGGCACGTCAAGTTAGGGCAGTCCATCTAGCTCCGCCCGCTGACGTCCCGTCACAAGCCGGGACGTGTGCCGGAGCTAGGGTGGGGGTGGAGTTTGGTGCTGTCAGGCGGGGGCGCTTTCAGCGCTGAAGACCGGGGGGGGGGGGGGGGTCGGTGCTGTCAGCGGCTGAGGACCGGGGGGGGGAGGCTAGGTGCTGTCAGCGGCTGAGGACCGGGGAGGGGTGCTGGCAGAGTGGTGTCACCCCATCAGCCTGGTGTCACCTGGTGCGGTCCGCACCCCCCGCACCCCGGTCGCAACGCCACTGGCCTCGGCAGACAATTTGTTTTCTATGACACAGTCCTGTATTTCTGCTGAGCATACACTTTTCCTCACCGGCATGTGGCTCAAATAAGACACAGTTCAGACTTGGGGGGAAGGACTTGATTCAGTGGCTGAATAGTTAAGGCGTACATCCGAATCCTGTTCGTGGACGCCAAAAACGTGTGGTAACCACGAGTGAAACCCGCGACCACCACTACCCTGGGGTTAGCTACTTGGTTCTTGGGGGAGGGGTGAGGGTTATGAACCCAGGGCCAGATGGTATTAACCGTTAATGTCCCGTGACGCCACTGTAGTCTTGGTATCTCCCGGGGTACTACAGGTCCAGGGAACTCCGTCTCCCCACATGCTAGCAAGGAAAGAATTGACTCCACACTAGGTTGCAGTTTAACGGAGGCTTTACTAACTTGAAGATAGGTGGTACAATCTCCACAGCGCTCAACCAAAGTCTCCCAAAGGGTTAACAGACAGTCTCTAGAGGACCACACAGCTTGCAGTGCTTGGACTTGATATTGCATATATGCTTGGCTCTATCGGCCGGACTAGGAGTTTTAGGTCTGCGCTATATTAGGCTTGAGATTAAAGTCACTTACTGAAGTGTCGGTAGATTTGTGGCTTTTCGCCAGAAGATAATGAATTGTCCTTTAGGAATTCTCTGATCAAGGCTGAAGTAAAGGCTTTCTATTAGTTGGGGTTACTTCATGCTTTTCTTATCTCCCTCTCATCTTTGCTCTCACTCCTCTGCGGATTCTCTCTTCTACTCCGGAGCTTCACCTCCTCTGAACTTGCTCGGACCTCCACTCTGCACTCTGAACTCCACACCACTCCTCTCAACTCCTCTACTACAACTCTCCTACTCTCTTTCACACAGGAAATGCCACCCCTTATAAGGGAAGGCTAAACTAAAGCCCATTGGCCAGGCAGCTGTGGATCATAGAGTTGTCTGTATCCCCTTTAGGATTTACAATAAAGTTACATACAAGTTATAACATAATATAACACCTTACACAAAGTTTAGTCTAGCCCTCAGTCCTCCACTCTCACATACCCTGACTAAGCATGAGGTTGCTAGGTAACATATTTAAAGCTACAGACACCTAATAATGGATTGCTAAGTTATAACAGTGCAAATACACATTAGAAAGGGTTGAGTCCCTGCAGGGGAGCACCCAGGACACTGGAGGTCTCAATCTGATAGGGCCTAAAATACCTTGACACAATGTACCTGTACTGGGACACCACATACTGTGTGAACATGTCTGTGTAATGTGTATGCAGATGTATTGTGTATGTAATGTGTATGCAGATGTATTGTGTGTAATGTGTATGCAGATGTATTGTGTGTAATGTGTGTGTAATGTGTATGCAGATGTATTGTGTGATCATGTGTGTGTAATGTGTATGCAGATGTATTGTGTGTAATGTGTGTGTAATGTGTATGCAGATGTATTGTGTGTGTAATGTGTATGCAGATGTATTGTGTGTAATGTGTGTGTAATGTGTATGCAGATGTATTGTGTGTGTAATGTGTATGCAGATGTATTGTGTAATGTGTATGCAGATGTATTGTGTGTAATGTGTATGCAGATGTATTGTGTGTAATGTGTATGCAGATGTATTGTGTGAACATGTGTGTGTAATGTGCATGCAGATGTATTGTGTGTAATGTGTATGCTGATGTATTGTGTGTAATGTGTATGCAGATGTATTGTGTGAACATGTGTGTGTAATGTGTATGCAGATGTATTGTGTGAACATGTGTATGTAATGTGTATGCTGATGTATTGTGTGTAATGTGTATGCAGATGTATTGTGTGAACATGTGTATGTAATGTGTATGCAGATGTATTGTGTGAACATGTGTATGTAATGTGTATGCTGATGTATTGTGTGAACATGTGTGTGTAATGTGTATGCAGATGTATTATGTGTAATGTGTATGTAATGTGTATGCAAATGTATTGTGTGAACATGTGTGTGTATTGTGTATGCAGATGTATTGTGTGTAATGTGTATGCAGATGTATTGTGTGAACATGTGTGTAATGTGCATGCAGATGTATTATGTGTAATGTGTGTGTAATGTGTATGCAGATGTATTGTGTGTGTAATGTGTGTAATGTGTATGCAGATATATTGTGTGAACATGTGTGTGTAATGTGTATGCAGATGTATTGTGTGTGTAATGTGTATGCTGATGTATTGTGTGTGTAATGTGTATGCTGATGTATTTTGTGAACATCTGTGTGTAATGTGTATGCAGATGTATTGTGTGAACATGTGTATGTAATGTGTATGCAGATGTATTGTGTGTGTAATGTGTATGCAGATGTATTTTGTGAACATCTGTGTGTAATGTGTATGCAGATGTATTGTGTGAACATGTGTATGTAATGTGTATGCAGATGTATTGTGTGAACATGTGTATGTAATGTGCATGCAGATGTATTATGTGTAATGTGTGTGTAATGTGTATGCAGATGTATTGTGTGTGTAATGTGTATGTAATGTGTATGCAGATGTATTGTGTGAACATGTGTGTGTAATGTGTATGCTGATGTATTGTGTGAACATGTGTGTGTAATGTGCATGCAGATGTATTATGTGTAATGTGTGTGTAATGTGTATGCAGATGTATTGTGTGTGTAATGTGTATGTAATGTGTATGCAGATGTATTGTGTGAACATGTGTGTGTGTAATGTGTATGCAGATGTATTGTGTGAACATGTGTGTGATGTGTATGCAGATGTATTGTGTGAACATGTGTGTGTAATGTGTATGCAGATGTATTGTGTGAACATGTGTGTGTAATGTGTATGCAGATGTATTTTGTGAACATGTGTATGTAATGTGTATGCAGATGTATTGTGTGAACATGTGTGTGTAATGTGTATGCAGATATATTGTGTGAACATGTGTGTGTAATGTGTATGCAGATGTATTGTGTGAACATGTGTGTGTAATGTTTATGCAGATGTATTGTGTGAACATGTGTGTGTAATGTGTATGCAGATGTATTGTGTGAACATGTGTGTGTAATGTGTATGCAGATGTATTTTGTGAACATGTGTATGTAATGTGTATGCAGATGTATTGTGTGAACATGTGTGTGTAATGTGTATGCAGATGTATTGTGTGAACATGTGTGTGTAATGTGTATGCAGATGTATTTTGTGAACATGTGTATGTAATGTGTATGCAGATGTATTGTGTGAACATGTGTGTGTAATGTGTATGCAGATGTATTGTGTGAACATGTGTGTGTAATGTGTATGCAGATGTATTGTGTGTAATGTGTATGCAGATGTATTGTGTGTAATGTGTGTGTAATGTGTATGCAGATGTATTGTGTGAGCATGTGTGTACTGTGTATGCAGATGTATTGTGTGATCATGTGTGTAATGTGTATGCAGATGTATTGTGTGATCATGTGTGTAATGTGTATGCAGATGTATTGTGTGTAATGTGTATGTAATGTGTATGCAGATGTATTGTGTGTAATGTGTATGCAGATGTATTGTGTGAACATGTGTATGTAATGTGTATGCAGATGTATTGTGTGAACATGTGTGTGTAATGTGTATGCAGATGTATTGTGTGAACATGTGTGTGTAATGTGTATGCAGATGTATTGTGTGAACATGTGTGTGTAATGTTTATGCAGATGTATTGTGTGAACATGTGTATGTAATGTGTATGCAGATGTATTGTGTGAACATGTGTGTGTAATGTGTATGCAGATGTATTGTGTGATCATGTGTGTGTAATGTGTATGCAGATGTATTATGTGTAATGTGTGTGTAATGTGTATGCAGATGTATTGTGTGTAATGTGTATGCAGATGTATTGTGTGTAATGTGTATGCAGATGTATTGTGTGTAATGTGTATGCAGATGTATTGTGTGAACATGTGTGTAATGTGTATGCAGATGTATTGTGTGTAATGTGTATGCAGATGTATTGTGTGTAATGTGTATGCAGATGTATTGTGTGAACATGTGTGTAATGTGTATGCAGATGTATTGTGTGAACATGTGTGTGTGTAATGTTTATGTAGATGTATTGTGTGAACATGTGTGTGTAATGTTTATGCAGATGTATTATGTGTAATGTGTATGCAGATGTATTGTGTGTAATGTGTATGCAGATGTATTGTGTGAACATGTGTGTAATGTGTATGCAGATGTATTGTGTGAACATGTGTGTGTGTAATGTTTATGCAGATGTATTGTGTGTAATGTGTATGCAGATGTATTGTGTGAACATGTGTGTGTAATGTTTATGCAGATGTATTGTGTGAACATGTGTGTGTAATGTGTATGCTGATGTATTGTGTGTAATGTGTATGCAGATGTATTGTGTGAACATGTGTGTGTAATGTGTATGCTGATGTATTGTGTGTAATGTGTATGCAGATGTATTGTGTGAACATGTATGTAATGTGTATGCAGATGTATTATGTGTAATGTGTGTGTAATGTGTATGCAGATGTAATGTGTGAACATGTGTGTGTAATGTGTATGCAGATGTATTGTGTGTGTAATGTGTATGCAGATGTATTGTGTGAACATGTGTGTAATGTGTATGCAGATGTATTGTGTGATCATGTGTGTAATGTGTATGCAGATGTATTGTGTGAACATGTGTGTAATGTGTATGCAGATGTATTGTGTGATCATGTGTGTAATGTGTATGCAGATGTATTGTGTGTAATGTGTATGCAGATGTATTGTGTGTAATGTGTATGCAGATGTATTGTGTGAACATGTCTGTGTAATGTTTGTTACTTACTAGCCTTTGTGTATAGTGTGGTGTGTATGTACTGCATGTATATACACATGTATGGTATAATGTAAGTGTGTATATGTCTAGTATTTTATGTATGTTATATGCAGTGATGTATCTGTCACTAGGCCAACAAGGCCCAGGATTGATACAGCCATACAAAGACCAATATATGGCGGGTTAATGCTCAATATCAATTCCTATAGATCACCTGGGTGATCAAAAAAAAAAACTATTTCCCATATATCCCAAAGCTTTATTATTATTAACACACATAATGTTAATAATTAATAATAAAGCTTTGGGATATATGGGAAATTGTTGTTTTTTTTTTTGGATCACCCAGGTGATCTATAGGAATTGATATTCAGGATTGATGCAGCACTTATCGCAGTGGTGGTTGTAAATCGCGTTGCGCCCCTGAAGTACACTTATGTTTGTATATAAGTTTTTATATTTGTCTGTAATCAGTGTTTCCCAACCAGGGTGCCGCCAGCTGTATAGGCTGTCCGGGCATGCTGGGAGTTGTAGTTTTGCAACAACTAGAGTCACCCTGGTTGTGAAACACTGATTTATGCATTTATGTGTATTTATCATTGTCTCATAACCAGAGTGCCTCCAGCTGTTGCAACTGCTGAAAGCACTCTGGTTGGGAAACACACACATACACATACATATTTATATTTAGGGATGTGGGACTACTATCACCGACACCCGGGACATACTACTGGTGGTTGTAGTAGTTCTATGTTCCTTTACATACTGGTGGTTGTAGTCGTGCTATGTTCCTTTACATACTCGTGGTTGTAGTAGAGCTATGTTCCTTTACATACTGGTAGTTGTAGTAGTGCTATGTTCCTTCACATACTGGTGGTTGCAGTCGTGCTATGTTCCTTTACATACTGGTGGTTGTAGTCGTGCTATGTTCCTTTACATACTGGTGGTTGTAGTAGAGCTATGTTCCTTTACATACTGGTGGTTGTAGTAGAGCTATGTTCCTTTACATACTGGTGGTTGTAGTAGAGCTATGTTCCTTTACATACTGGTGGTTATAGTCGTGCTATGTTCCTTTACATACTCGGGGTTGTAGTAGTGCTATGTTCCTTTACATACTGGTGGTTGTAGTAGTGCTATGTTCCTTTACATACTGGTGGTTGTAGTAGTGCTATGTTCCTTTACATACTGGTGGTTGTAGTAGAGCTATGTTCCTTTACATACTGGTGGTTGTAGTAGAGCTATGTTCCTTTACATACTGGTGGTTGTAGTAGTGCTATGTTCCTTTACATACTGGTGGTTGTAGTAGTCCTATGTTCCTTTACATACTGGTGGTTGTAGTAGTGTTATGTTCCTTTACATACTGGTGGTTGTAGTAGTGCTATGTTCCTTTACATACTGGTGGTTGTAGTAGAGCTATGTTCCTTTACATACTGGTGGTTGTAGTAGTGCTATGTTCCTTTACATACTGGTGGTTGTAGTAGTCCTTTGTTCCTTTACATACTGGTGGTTGTAGTAGTGCTATGTTCCTTTACATACTGGTGGTTGTAGTAGAGCTATGTTCCTTTACATACTGGTGGTTGTAGTAGAGCTATGTTCCTTTACATACTGGTGGTTGTAGTAGTGCTATGTTCCTTTACATACTGGTGGTTGTAGTAGTCCTATGTTCCTTTACATACTGGTGGTTGTAGTAGTGCTATGTTCCTTTACATACTGCTGGTTGTAGTAGAGCTATGTTCCTTTACATACTGGTGGTTGTAGTAGTGCTATGTTCCTTTACATACTGGTGGTTGTAGTAGTGCTATGTTCCTTTACATACTGGTGGTTGTAGTAGTGCTATGTTCCTTTACATACTGGTGGTTGTAGTAGAGCTATTTTCCTTTACATACTGGTGGTTGTAGTAGAGCTATGTTCCTTTACATACTGGTGGTTGTAGTAGTGCTATGTTCCTTTACATACTGGTGGTTGTAGTAGTGCTATGTTCCTTTACATACTGGTGGTTGTAGTAGTGCTATGTTCCTTTACATACTGGTGGTTGTAGTAGAGCTATGTTCCTTTACATACTGGTGGTTGTAGTAGAGCTATGTTCCTTTACATACTGGTGGTTGTAGTAGTGCTATGTTCTTTTACATACTGGTGGTTGTAGTAGTTCTATGTTCCTTTACATACTGGTGGTTGTAGTAGAGCTATGTTCCTTTACATACTGGTGGTTGTAGTAGTGCTATGTTCCTTTACATACTGGTGGTTGTAGTAGTGCTATGTTCCTTTACATACTGGTGGTTGTAGTAGTTCTATGTTCCTTTACATACTGGTGGTTGTAGTAGTGCTATGTTCCTTTACATACTGGTGGTCCTAGTCGTGCTATGTTCCTTTACATACTGGTGGTTGTAGTCGTGCTATGTTCCTTTACATACTGGTGGTCGTAGTAGTGCTATGTTCCTTTACATACTGGTGGTTGTAGTAGTGCTATGTTCCTTTACATACTGGTGGTTGTAGTAGTGCTATGTTCCTTTACATACTAGTGGTTGTAGTTGAGCTATTTTTGGGTGGAGCCGGGGAGGGAAAGGGTTGATTTTGAGGAGATCAAGCATATAATGTCCTATAACCAAACCAGTGTTTCCCAACCAGGGTGTCTCCAGCTGTTGCAAAACTACAACTCCCAGCATGCCCAGACAACCATTGGCTGTTCGGGCGTGCTGGGAGTTTTGCAAAAGCTGAAGACACCCTGGTTGGGAAACTCTGAATCAAACATTTGCAGAAGAAAATAAAAGAATAGAACTACAGGAGTTATTTTTTTCACGTTCGTGTTTTCCTCCTCACATTCTAAAAATCATAACGTTTTCAATTTTCCACCTATATACCCATATAAGGGCTTGTTTTTTGCATCAGAAATCGTACTTTGTAATGACTTCAATCATTTCACCACACACTCTATGGCAAAACCAGAAAAATATTTGTGGGGCAAAATTGAAACAACAAAACAGCAATTTTGTAACTTTTGGGGGCTTCTGATTCTACGCAGTGCACTTTTCAGTAAAAATGACACTTTATTTTTATTCTGTAGGTCCATACGGTTACAAGGATACCTAATTTATGTAGGTTTTATTTTATTTTTCTATTTTGAAAAAATGATATCTACATGCACCAAAATTTGTGTTTAAAATTGTCATCTTCTGAACCCTATAACTTTTTTATTTTTCTGCATACAGGACAGTATGAGATCTCATTTTTTGCACCGTGATCTGAAGTTTTTATCGGTACCATTTTTATTTTGATCGCTTTTTATAAAAAATGTTATGGTATAAAAAATACACTATTTTTTATAGTGCCCTTTTTTTATTTGAGCCCCTGCCCTCCAAAATGTCTGTGCACGTCCCTGGTACAGAGCCCTGCTTGTCCTCAGTGTACAGCGCCCTGCATGTCTTTGGCCTACAGAGCCCTGCTTGTCCTTAGTGTACAGAGCCCTGCTTGTCCTCAGTGTACAGAGCCCTGCATGTCCTCAGTCTACAGAGCCCTGCTTGTCCTCAGTGTACAGAGCCCCGCTTGTCCTCAGTGTACAGAGCCCTGCTTGTCCTCAGTGTACAGAGCCCTGCTTGTCCTCAGTTTACATAGCCCTGCTTGTCATCACTGTACAGAGACTTGCTTGTCCTAAGTTTGCAGAGCCCTGCTTGTCCTCGGTGTACAGAGCTCTGCTTGTCCTCGGTGTACAGAGCTCTGCTTGTCCTCGGTGTACAGAGCCTTGCTTGTCCTCGGTGTACAGAGCCTTGCTTGTCCTCAGTGTACAGAGCCCTGCTTGTCCTAAGTGCATAGAGCCCTGCTTGTCCTGAGTGTACAGAGACCTGCTTGTCCTCGGTGTACAGAGCAATGCTTGTCCTCAATGTACAGAGCCCTGCTTGTCCTCAGTGTACAACGCCCTGCTTGTCCTCAGTGTACAGAGCCCTGCTTGTCCTCAGTGTACAGAGCCCTGCTTGTCATCACTGTACAAAGACCTGCTTGTCCTCAGTTTGCAGAGCCCTGCTTGTCCTCAGTTTGCAGAGCCCTGCTTGTCCTCGGTGTACAGAGCCCTGCTTGTCCTCGGTGTACAGAGCCCTGCTTGTCCTCGGTGTACAGAGCCCTGCTTGTCCTCGGTGTACAGAGCCCTGCTTGTCCTCGGTGTACAGAGCCCTGCTTGTCCTCGGTGTACAGAGCCCGGCTTGTCCTCGGTGTACAGAGCCCGGCTTGTCATTGGTGTACAGAGCCCGGCTTGTCCTCAGTGTGAGATCCCTGCTTGTCCTCAGTGTGCAGAGCCATGTGTGGTGTCCCGGTACCGCCTTGCATCCAGTACCTAGTGTAAAGGTCCCCAAAGTCAGACTAACTACGTTCAGGTAGCATTCTTCAGGTGGGACAGCCCCTAGTCGCCTTTCCTTAAGTCTAACTTGTATAGTAATAAATGTATATATTAGTAATTCTATTTGTATTATATATAGGAATTTATACTATTTACCTTGTTCAGCGTCGCAGGACCTTCGGTCATGTGACCAAGCTAGTACCTTAGGAGGTCCCTGGGTCACGTGCTACCCAGCATTCTCTGTAATGGTGATTGATATCCGTATGGACCAATTGGCTTTAGTCCAGCCCCTGCCCATATAAGGGAGCTGCGTCCAATTATTGCTCTCTTGGGTTGCTGCTCTCGTGGATGCCTGACTAACAGGACGGTGTGCCACGCAACTTTCAACGACATGCTAGGCCTCAAACCTACGGCCTCCGCAGAACCAAAAATCGTGAGTCTTATTCTAATTCCTGCTAATGTTAGCATGACTACTGGACCGCAACTAATTCCCCTAAATCCAGTGGAGCAGCGCAATAGTCTAGAGACTTTTAAAGCTTAAGTCCCAACCATTGTCAATCTCCAAAAGGAAGCTGTATTAATGAGAGACTGTTATGTTGTTGAAGCATACAGAAAATCTTCAGTAACGTTAACGTTGTTTACAGAAGCTTTTCGGTTGTGGAGAATCCATCATTACTACCTACCTAAACTCAGTATCATCTACCTCCCTATCGTTCCTGGGAAGGGCAGCGGTAGGAAAAGCTTTATTGAGGAGCCCACACCCTGGCGTCACGAATAGCAAGAGTTAACAAGCACCCTTTATTACCTGCACAGCTACACTCCCCATATCCTACACTCCCCAAGCTACCACATAGCTTTTTGGCATCTTACGAACAGGATATGGGTGTGTGCCTCCAGCTGTTGCCACCAAGTAAAGTGTACTCCCCCCTAGGTGAAAGACTGTATTAATGTATTATGAATCACCTGCTAAAGTACGGGACGTTACTGTTGGTGCGGTGTGCAAGAAAAGTAAAGGGGAAGGCGAAAAATACTGCGGAGCCGCAATTCACAGCGCAAGGGGTTAAGGGCATAGCTAGTCCTTCCCGCGCTCGTGATCCTGAAACTCAGCCCACCAATACCTCCGGAGCCGCGGCCGCCATCTTGTGGAGTCCCGGACAGGAAATTTGCAGACAGACCTAGCGGGTGTGGAAAAGAAACGTAGAGTTGGGCTGAAGACTAAAAAGGTTAAAGAACCGGCCCAGTGTAAAGTCCTGAAGCACTAGATCGCTAAACTAAAATCCTGGTTGCACGATATTCAACTCCCGATCGTCGCACTCAAGTTGCAGGTCAGCGCACTCAATTTCCAGATCAACGCTCTCAAGTTCGAGATCTACGCACTCAAGTTCCAGATCAGAGAACAGCTACGTCTCTTAAAGGGGCCGACGTTCCCGAGCTTCATTTAAAGGGACAATCCTGTTTGCTAAGATGTCGGATCCCACAGTGGCAGTACCACTTCCAGGACCTGCTCCACCACCTGCTCCACCGCCCGATCAGGGTAACCGGGTGCTGATGGACAGGTTCATAGACGTGTCCCAGAATAAGTGGGATGAAGCCCAACTCAGGATGCTGGCAGCACAAAACCCTGATATGGCTTTTCCCGCCTTCAAGAGACTGGCCATTAAGGTAATTGAATCCAGCACCGATGCTGAAGAAAATAGCCCCCTTTCTACTGAACCCTTGGGGGCCTCGGCCCCGGCCCCAGCCAAAACTACACCCCAGCCAGCTGCTGTGTCACGCCCCCCTCTATAAAGCCCAACTCAGGATGCTGGCAGCACAAAACCCTGATATGGCTTTTCCCGCCTTCAAGAGACTGGCCATTAAGGTCATTGAATCCAGCACCGATGCTGAAGAAAATAGCCCCCTTTCTACTGAACCCTTGGGGGCCTCGGCCCCGGCCCCAGCCAAAACTACACCCCAGCCGGCTGCTGTGTCACGCCCCCCTCTAGTCCCTGGGCTAATGACTTGCAACATGTCCGATAAGATATTGACCAGTTAACTAAAGCTGTGAAAGAAATGGTGAGGAGAACTAGTTCCCCGTCCTCTAAAGAGACTGCCCCTCGTCCCACCAGGCTGCCTAATAATCCCCCTGTAAGACCCCCTGGGACTCAACGGCCTGTCTGTAGTTATTGCAACAAGCCTGGACACTGGAAGAGCCAATGCTGGGCTTTAAACGGGCATCCCCTGGGGTCGAGGACCGCACCCTGGGAGTAATTACAGAAGGTGCGGAATCAACCAGCACCAAAACAGGACTCTCTTATGTATTTTGCTCCTTGCCCCTATGTACAAATAGTAGTAGAAGGGGTTAAATTGCAAGCTTTGATTGACACTGGGTCCCAGGTGTCCACTATTCCTCGAGGGGTGTTTTATAAGCATTGGGGTCCTGAAATGTTGTGTGAACCTCATGATGTAGATTTTCGTGTAATGGCAGAAAATGGGAAACCAGTACCCAAGCATGGCTACTGGGAGCCCACAGTGCAAGTGGGGAATCATGTTCTTAGGGGACAAGGTGTTATTATTACTAGTGTTGTTGATGATCATGCAGCTGAGTTTATTTTGGGAATAAACATTATGAGACACTGATTTGATGACATAGTTAACTCATTACAAGCTTCTATTCCCTACATGTCACCCTCTGGCCAGATAGCTGCGCAACACCACCTCAGGACACTCCAAGCTGAATGAAAATTTGTCAATCTTCACAGAGAGATCTGCCGGGTGAGAATTCAAGACATGCGGGCCGTCGCGCTGCAACCCCAGACAGAAACAGTTATATGCTGTCGAGCTCGACCAGGGGTGAAGAATGAAGAGTACTGGGCACTCCTGGAACTCATGCAATTGGAAGACTACCCTTTGGTACGTGCCGCAAAGAGCCTTATCACTGTGTGGAATGGCAGAGTTCCAGTTCGACAGTGGTCAACCTCTCCCCTGTTGTCACCAGATTGGCCAAATATACATACCCATGTTGCTCAGCTGCATCATCTGGACCCCCGAGATGTGATGTCCAAACCTCAAGTGGCCAGACAATGGACTGCTCAGACTGCCCCAGGGCCCGACAAGGACCGGAAGGACCCCTGGTGGACTCAGTTACAGATAGGAGATGACGAAACTCCTAAGGACCAAATTGGAGGAGTCATTAAGGTGGCTAAACAGTTTAAAGAAGCCTTCAGCAAACACCCCACTGACTTTGGCAGGACCATGATGATCCAGCATCGGATTCTAACTGGAGATAGTCCCCCAATCAAGGAGAGGCACCGGCCAGTTGCTCCTGCAATGTACCAGACTGTTAAAAAAAATGTTGCAGGAAATGAAGGAAGCTGACGTCATCCGAGAAAGCCAGAGTCCTTGGGCCGCTCCTTTAGTCCTTGTTAAGAAAAAGGATGGAACCATCCAATTTTGTGTGGACTACAGGAAGTTAAATGACATCACCCATAAGGATGCATACCCTCTTCCTAGGATAGAAGAGCCCCTCACCGCTCTGGGATCCGCGGCTTACTTTTCCACACTGGATCTGACGAGTGGGTACTGGCAAGTCCCTATGGCCGAAGAGGATCAAGAAAAGATGGCATTTGTGACCCTGATGGGGCTCTTCGAGATCAAGAGTATGCCCTTTGGGCTTTACAATGCTCCGGCTACCTTTCAGCGGTTGATGGAGAGATGCCTTGGGCATTTGAATTTTCAGAGTGTGATTCTCTATCTGGATGACGTCATCGTCTACTCTCGAACGTACCAAGAGCATCTGGAACATCTCCGAGAAGTCTTCCAGGTCCTAATACAACATGGCCTGAAAGTAAAGCCCTCCAAGTGCCAACTGTTGAAGCCTAAGGTCCACTATCTGGGGCATGTCGTCAGTGCTGAAGGTGTGCAACCTGACCCCGATAAAGTGGGTGCCGTGAAAGAGTGGCCTACACATAGAACTGTGCGCGAGGTTCGAAGCTTCCTGGGGTTTGCCGGTTATTACAGGCGGTTCATCCCTCATTTTGCCCAGATCGCCGGGCCTCTGACTACACTGTTCTGGGGAATTGCCAAGGAAAACTACAACGGGAGACTCCCTGTACCGTGGGGTGAAGACCAAGAAGTAGCTTTTCGGGCTCTGAAGCATCTCCTTACTGAGACTCCTATCCTAGCCTACCCCTAATACAGCCAGCCGTTCCGGTTATACACTGATGCCAGCTTTGAAGGCTTGGGGGCTATCCTGTTGCAGATGCAAGACTGTAAGGAGAGAGTCATAGCCTATGCTAGCTGACACCTTCGGGGTGCTGAGAAGAATGATGCTAACTACAGTTCTTTGAAGCTTGAACTCCTTGCTACGGTCTGGGCAGTCACCGAGAAATTCAAGGACTATTTGGCAGCCACGCCCTTCACAGTTTCCACCGACAACAGTCCATTGGCGCATCTGAACACTGCCAAGTTGGGGGCCATTGAACAACGTTGGGCTTCCCGATTGGCCAACTATGATTTCAATATCAAATACCGCAGTGGAAAGAGTAATGTTAATATGGATGTGCTCTCTCGTATGGCTCCCGGTGAAGACCCCCCCATGGAGGATGTATGGGAAGATGTGGAGATGCCGCCCTTTTATCAGAGGTTCGTGAGCCAGAATACTCTAACCACCCAAGAAGGTGATGATCCTGGGCCTCCTAAGATACCTGAAGACCTTTACACTTGGAGGACTCTGCAAGATGAGAGTAGGGTCATGGGAGACCTCTTGGACTACTTACTGCAAAAGAGAGTGCCGACCAGGCTCCGCAAGGCGCAAGGGGACTTGGAATTGAAGCGGTTGTGGCGACAAAGGAACCGTCTGTTCCTCCACAAAGGACTGTTATGTCGAAATTCCTTGAACCCAGTCTCTGGAGAACCCCTGCATCAGATCTTGGTCCTCCGAAGGGATGCCGCCATGTTTCTCAATGCTTATCACGACCAGTCGGGACACTTTGGGGTCCACGAGACTGAGGCCACTATCCGGAGAAGATTTTATTGGGTAGGGATGCGTGGAGATATCGAGAAGTGGTGTGCCAAGTGCAATCTGTAATGTCACCAAGAATCCTCGCAAGGATGGCCAGAGCCCCGTTGCATCCCATTCATACGGAGAGGCCTAACCAACTGGTTGCCCTGGATCACGTGAAGTTAGCCCCTACTCGATCAGGAAACACCTATGCCTTGACTATGGTGGATAATTACTCCAAATGGGTAGTTGTTGTGCCCGTCAAAGACCTTACCGCCAGGACGACCACCCAGGTCTTCTACAGCTATTGGATCCAACCCCTCGGCTGTCCTGAATCGGTCCTCACTGATCGGGAAACCGCGTTTCAAGCTCAACTGTTCCAAGAACTCTGTCAGTTTCACGATTGTAGGAAGCTCAGGACCACTGCACATCCCCCTCAAGGGAATGGGCTGTGCGAGAGAATTAATCAGGTGTTTGTTCACATGCTAAGGGCAGCATCTGTTTCGAAGCACGAAGAGTGGCCTAGACTACTGCCTGAACTGTTGGAAATTTATAATAATACTGTCCACTGTTCCACCGGGTACACTCCCTTTTTTTTGATGATGGGCCGACACGGTCAACTGCTTAAAGATAGAGCCTTCGGCTTGCAAGCACCTTTCAACAACTCTCCTCAGAATTCTCAAGATTGGGTCTCTGAGCACCAGAGAAGGATTAAAGAAGCCAAAGATATGGTGGAGAAGAAGATGGGGGAGGCTCAGTACAGACAACAAAAGGACTACAACCGGCATGCATCCACTCGACCACTGCAACTTGGGGATAGAGTCTGGCTCCGAAAGTTTCCTCGGTCGCATAAGCTGGATTCTCTGTGGGAGACGGAGCTCTACACTATTACAGCCCTGCCATACCCCGACTCGGACGTTTATGAGGTGCGGATGGAGGGGTTCCAGCCACAGGTGGTCCACCGCAATAGGATAAAGTTGTGCATGAAGGATGACTTGCCCGAACCACCTCCCCCAACTCCCTCAGAGGCAAGGCCGACAAGAGAGTATGTTCCGGGAGAGGGAATCCACCCCACAATGGATGTTCCGCTGTTCTCCTCTCCTCATCCTGCCATGTTCTTTGGGGTACAGTGCCCGGCTGCAGTACAACCAACTTTGATCTCTTCGCCTGGCCCAGAGTGTCCTCCAGTAACAGCTCCAAGTACTCCTGTTCTTCTACCAAGTACTCCAGGACTTCCCTCACCAAACCCAATTTCATATATTTTATATGTGCTTAATAAAAGCTATGTTTTAAAAGTGGGAATTGAATAAGAGGATTAGTGACCTCGGACATGTCCTTTGGTCAATGGTTTTCTGTTCTCTCCTTTTTATGGAAAAAGAGGGGTAATTTTATATTTCATTAGTGGAGGGGCTTTTACATAACTTTTTATTTTTCATTTTTTAAGTCACCTTTGTGGACTATTATATGCAATCATTAGGTTGCCTCCACTGTATAATGCTGTGCCTTTTGCATAGCATTATACAGGGTCATCAGTGGCGGGATTGTAATGGTGAAACAAGTCGGACCCATGGAGGCCGCACCTCACAACTTACAGGACTCTAAGAATCTGCTGCTGATGTCTTGGGGCCAGAATCCACCTGACACCTACTAAGGACTTTTTGCCCTAAATGACTTGTCTTTCTATATACATTGATAGAGAAAATATCGACACATAAAACAAGGAAACCCAAGTAATAAAATATATTTATATAGATGGAAAAGTCACAAGGAAGCAGCGTCACACAGGACAACAGGTGCCCGCAGATCCAAGGGCTTCATCTGGCTTGAAAAAGGTTCCAGGAGGAAGAAGAAATGTCACTTTTGTTTGGCATGTGATGCAATAAACGTATTCATGTTGATTTTTCACAGTTTTTGGAGTGCTGTGCATTTTTATTTACATAGTGTGATGAGTCGCTCTTGCAGATAGGTGCGGTTGCAGTATAGAGGCAAGGTAACAGTACTTTTCAAATCAAAATTTAGTGTTTTATTCACAATTGTCAAACAGTCTTTAAATGCAGAACAAAGGAAAACGTAACAAAAGTCCACCTGTATTCCTTATGTGATTGACATCCGTTTGGACCAATTAGCGTTAGTCCAGCCCCTGCCCATATAATGGAGCTGCGTCCAATTATCGTTCTCTTGGGTTGCTGCTCTTGTGAATGCTGGACTAACAGGACGGTGTGCTACGCAACTTTCAAAAACACGCTAGGCCTCAAAACCTACGGCCTCAGCAGAACCAAAAATCGTGAGTTTTACTCTAATCCCTGCTAATGCTAGCGTGACTACTGGACCGCAACTAATTCCCCTAAATCCAGTGGAACAGCGCAATAGACTAAAGATTTTTAAAGCTAAAGTCCCAATCATTGTCAATCTCCAAAAGGAAGCCGTTGTATTGATAAGAGACTGTTATGTTAATGAGGGTACAGAAAATCTTCTGTAAAGTTAATGCATTTTACAGAAGCTTTCCGGTTGTGGACAATCCATTATTACTCACTACCTCAAACCTATTATCATCTACCTCCCTATCGTTCCTGGGAAGGGCGGCGGTAGGAAAAGCTTTGTTGAGGAACCCGCACCCTGGCGTCACGAATTGCAAGGATTAACAAGCACCCTTTAATACCCGCACAGCTACACTCCCCATATCCTACCTCCCCCAAGCTACCACAACTTGTTCTGGCTTCCTTCGCCCCGGGCTGGTGTACCCTGTATGTCACCTCTCCTACCTTTTCGAACACTTCGTAGGGACCCTGCTACCTAGCCAGAAACTTGCTGTCTACCGCTGGTACCAGAACAAGAACTTGATCTCCCGGTTTAAAATTCCGAACCCAAGCCTGACGATTAAAAACTCTACTCTGAGCTTGCTTAGCTGCCCCCATATATTCCCTAACCAAGGGCAACACTGTTTCCATCCGTTCCTGCAACTAAGTGACATACTCAACTACACTTTTGTGTGGCGTGGGCTGTTGTTCCCATGCCTCTTTAGCTAGGTCTAACAGACCATGTGGATGTCTGTCGTATAGCAGTTCAAAGGGCGAGAACCCAGTAGAAGCCTGGGGCACTTCTCGCACTGCGAACATGAGATAGGGCAGCAAAAGATCCCAATTTTTCCCATCTCTAGCCACCACCCGCTTTTAACAGATTTTCTAATGTTTGGTTAAACCTTTCTACCAGGCCGGCCGTCTGCGGGTTATACACGGAGGTCCGTAGTGGTTTTACCTACAGTAACTTACTGAGCTCTTTCATTACCTTTGACATAGACGGGGTGACCTGGTCAGTCAACACCTCTTTAAGTAAGTCCACTTGGGAAAACATCTCCATTAGCTCCTTAGCTATGAGTTTGGCCAAGGTATGTCGCAGAGGTATCGCCTCGGGATACCGAGTAGCATAGTCCAGGACTACCAGGATGTGTTGGTGCCCCCTAGCGGATTTCGGCAACGGGCCTACAAGATCCATAGCGATCCATTCAAACGGGACCTCGATAATCGGGAGGGGGACCAGGGGACTACGGTAATGTGGCTGGGCGCAAGTTATTTGGCATGTTGGAAAGGATTCACAATACCTTTCAACCTTCTTATACACGTTGGGCCAGTAAAAACGCTGCAAAATTTGGTCCTGTATCTTCTGCTGGCCCAGGTGCCCCCTAGAACATGTTGGTTGGCTAACTCTAACACAAGCCTCCGAAATGCTTTTATAACCACCTTCATTTTGGCGATACTGCTTTGCCTTGACTCTTTGGAGAAAACACTCCCGCTGTACTGTCAGTCACTTGTCGGCAGGATCGTTGCCCCTAGCAAACACTCCAACAAGTTATCCCAGGCTCCGTTCTTCGCAAACAGCGTGCTGCAACTCAATCGCTGACTTTACTGCGTTGCCCGTGTCATTCACCAAATGTGATGACTCGCTCTTGCAGATAGGTCTGGTTGCAGTATAGAGGCAAGGAAACAGGACTTTTCAAATCAAAGTTCAGTGTTTTATTCACACTTGACAAACAGTCTTTAAATGCAGAACAAATGCAAACGTAACAAAAGTCCGCCTGTATTCTATAGGTGTTTGTTCACACAAGAGTCCATGCCATACAGCATCAAACAAGTCTTTTCCAGGCAGGCTGCTGACCATCTTCCAACCTCTTAGGGAAGGACTCCACTCTCAGCTCTCTCTGGCAGTGTGAGCTCCAACTAGCAAATCCCCCTCAGCTGGTGAAGCAGGTTGCCTTTAAGGCCACCAAAAGGCGGCCTGGATTGTGGGGAATGGCCCCCACCCTACACTTGGCCATTCCCAGTAAAAGCGGTCCCAGATAGGCCTTCCAGCCATACTACAGCCACAGTGTCAGTCTGCATTGCAGCACAGACACTGAATAAATACCAGCTCTTACTTCACCAAGGCCAGGAACCTTGGTGACACATACCGACCATCAACCACAATGCCTTTCACCTTCTCACAATAGATAGATATGAGATAGATAGATAGATAGATAGATAGATATATCTATCCATTTTTTTTTTGGGGGGGGGGGGGGGGGGTTGGGGTGGAGATAGGACCTATGGCTCCTAGTCTGATGTTGGTGTATCCTCTGCTGAAAACAGGTCTAATATAACATGGTCACATGATGATGTTTCCTCTGGCGTCATGTCATCTAGTTGATCCTCAAGTGCTCGATCTAGTAGAGGCACTTTCAATGGATCAACTGCCAGGACGCTCTCGGCTTCGATCATGTCGCTCTTGGATGTTGTCATAGTAAGAAGCTAAGAAATGAAAGAAGAGCCGGACATATTGTAACCATTCATATTCACTGACATATAAAGGCCCCAGACACAACAAAGCTGCTACATGTGAACAAGACCTTGTAAATCTGGATTTCATATACTGACCTTGAAGTCCCAATACAGCATTATTTGGCTGATAAATGAGCAGACCAATACAACCCACTCCAAGATGGTCAGCGTTATTCTGGAAGACTGAAAATAAAACAGACATATACATTTGACTTTGTCCATTTTGGTCTTCCCCTTTATTCACCAAGCAGTGGTGGGAATTACTGGGATTGGGATCCCATAACCATGTGAAGAAGTTCGCCCTATGTAGAATATACATACCTGTGTGCAATACTCGCTGGTGCAGGTGTACATTGCTGCCATTTTACAGGATAACCCTGAAAGGAGGACGTCTATAGGAAAATAACCTCAACCCTGCAGAATGGGGTCATATTTTAGTAGAAAAACACAATTTCATGGTGGACGACAGAAGTGACAAGATAACCCAGCTCCCCCACCATCAATGGCAAAGGACAGAACCTAAAGAGTCATTATGGTGTCTGAAAGGATTAACTGGAGTTCCCTTTAATCCCATAACATAACATAGTGAATTGTAAAGGATACGGATAATGTTAGCCAGCAAGATGGTAACTGACAGCACCGTGGTGGTAAGGCGTCTACATCTACGGTCCCTGGAGCCCGGGTACAGCTGAGATGCCAATGATATGCCTCCGTAGATGACCATACTAGATAAAACTGCCAGGCAGCTATCATTAAGCATTGCTGAATCCTAGAGGAAAACAAAGAAAATATGACATTTCACAATATACATATCCTGTCCTAGATGACCTATCATCAGACAACACATAGAGCTCCATATCATTATACACCATTAGCAGATATATGATTGTCCTGGATACTTAATATCTGCCAATGGTAAGTATCCAGGATAATCCTACATCTGCCAATGGTGTTATTATATTATCTGTATTCTTATACTGGGCCTTATGTATCATTGTGAGGGGGTGTGAGCTCAGGCCCATTCTGTCCCAAGACCTACAGATCAGCAGGTTATCTGCCAATACATGGCCCCAGCTGTGCTGCTCTTCTCCTGGGTAAGGGGGCTTCATAGGTGACCAGCTAAGGGGCCCTAACACCACAGAATCTGTATAAACAAACCTGTATCAATGGGGTAATGATGTTGCCAACACACGTCATCCATCCGAATGCCAACATCCACGTTTGGCAGGTGACTCCACAAAGGATTTTCTTCAGGGCCTGGATCTCCATGGATTTGTAGATTATAAACAAAATCCCGGCCTCTGAAATCCATATACAGAACAGTCTATAGATGGTATATATACCACACAAAGCATATACATGTCTGAAGATATTAACAATTAGAAAATATACAGGAGATATAATTCAGTAACACATAGTGGATCTGCCAAAAGTTGTCTGAAAACATGTGCTGAAGCTGTCATGGCGGCCATGTTAGTAGTTACTCAAGCAGTGGCGCAGCTATAAAGGTGGTAAGGGTCACAGTTACCCCCCCTGCCACTACACTATATGCTGCGGCCTGTGGCTGCATAGATGGGTCACACAGACCAATCAGTACAGTACTACGTTTAGGGGCGGACTGACGGGAGGCTCACCCGCACTAACCTACCTAAGCTTATAGTGCGGACGACCCTCTTTTTAACGTTGCTTCTCTTACCCCATTACGTGCAGCTGTTCAGAAGATACGAGCAGACTGTCTACATACTATTCCTGAGAATCTAGCAATAAGGAGCATTCCCAATGGGCTTTTAGCGACAATAACAAGTCTTCACTTCGGCTGTTGGCCCTGCCCCTTTATTATTCACTGCTATTTTGGCCCGCCCCTGCATTAATATTCACAGCTCCTCGGCCCCGCCCCCTTCATTACACCCTCCCTGTACACTTCGCCCTCTCAGCACCCTCCCCGACACCCTCCCACCCACCAATATGTACACAGAGCTAGGACCCCAAGACCAGGCCAAAACTTTCCCATGTTCCTGAATGGCTAAAATGTGTCAGTACTAAGTAAATCATGTGCCTTTCAGGAGCCTGGGAAAGCTTTGTGTGATAGT